>NC_133728.1:789359-831859 GCF_048934315.1 Petromyzon marinus | reverse complement strand
CCCCCGTGTCTCTCCCCCCGTGTCTCTCTCCCCCCGTGTCTCTCCCCCCGTGTCTCTCTCCCCCCGTGTCTCTCCCCCCGTGTCTCTCTCCCCCCGTGTCTCTCTCCCCGTGTCTCTCTCCCCGTGTCTCTCCCCCCGTGTCTCTCACCCCGTGTCTCCTCCCCCCGTGTCTCTCTCTCCGTGTCTCTCTCCCCGTGTCTCTCCCCCCGTGTCTCTCTCCCCCGTGTCTCGCCCCCCGTGTCTCTCACCCCGTGTCTCTCACCCCGTGTCTCTCCCCCCGCGTCTCTCACCCCCGTGTCTCTCACCCCGTGTCTCTGACTCACCCCGTGTCTCTCTCCCCGTCTCTCTCTCCCCCGTGTCTCTCTCCCCGTGTCTCTCCCCCCGTGTCTCTCTCCCCCGTGTTTCGCCCCTCGTGTCTCTCACCCCGTGTCTCTCACCCCGTGTCTCTCCCCCGCGTCTCTACCCCCGTGTCTCTCACCCCGTGTCTCTGTCTCACCCCGTGTCTCTCCCCCGTGTCTTTCCCCCCGTGTCTCTCCCCCCGTGTCTCTCTACCCCGTGTCTCTCACCCCGTGTCTCTCTCCCCGTGTCTCTCCCCCCGTGTCTCTCTCCCCGTGTCTCTCTCCCCGTGTCTCTCCCCCCGTGTCTCTCCCCCCATGTCTCTCACCCCGTGTCTCTCTCCCCGTGTCTCTCCCCCCGTGTCTCTCACCCCGTGTATCTGTCTCACCCTGTGTCCCTGTCTCACCCCGTGTCTCTCTCCTGTGTCTCTCCCGTGTGTCTCTCCCCGTGTCTCTGTCTCACCCCGTGTCTCTCTCCCCATGTCTCTCCCCGTGTCTCTCCCCCCGTGTCTCTCCCTGTGTCTCTCCCCCGTGTCTCTCCCTGTGTCTCTCTCCCCCCGTGTCTCTCTCTCCCCCCGTGTCTCTCTCCCCGTGTCTCTCTCCCCCCGTCTCTCTCCCCGTGTCTCTCTCCCCCGTGTCTCTCCCTGTGTCTCTCTCCCCCCGTGTCTCTCTCCCCGTGTCTCTCTCCCCCCGTGTCTCTGTCTGCCAGAGTGATGACCACGGCCCCTTCTCTGACCTGGACCAGCTCCGTAGCCGCCCTGCTCACATGGCCGTGTTCCTGCAGTACGTGCTGTCCCAGCTGGAGCCCGCTGCCCTGGTGAGCACCACTCACCACCAACACTCACCAACACTCACCACCAACACTCACCAACACTCACCACCACCACGTGCTGTCCCAGCTGGAGCCCGCTGCCCTGGTGAGCACCACTCACCACCAACACTCACCAACACTCACCACTCACCAACACTCACCAACACTAACCACCAACACTCACCACCACTCACCAACACTCATCACCAACACTCACCACTCACCAACACTCACCACCACCACTCACCAACACTCACCACTCACCACCACCACGTGCTGTCCCAGCTGGAGCCCGCTGCCCTGGTGAGCACCACTCACCACCAACACTCACCAACACTCACCACCAACACTCACCACCACCACTCACCAACACTCATCACCAACACTCACCACTCACCAACACTCACCACCACCACGTGCTGTCCCAGCTGGAGCCCGCTGCCCTGGTGAGCACCACTCACCACCAACACTCACCAACACTCACCACTCACCAACACTCACCAACACTAACCACCAACACTCACCACCACTCACCAACACTCATCACCAACACTCACCACTCACCAACACTCACCACCACCACGTGCTGTCCCAGCTGGAGCCCGCTGCCCTGGTGAGCACCACTCACCACCAACACTCACCACCAACACTCACCACTCACCAACACTCACCACTCACCACCACCACGTGCTGTCCCAGCTGGAGCCCGCTGCCCTGGTGAGAACCACTCACCACCAACACTCACCAACACTCACCACCACCACTCACCAACACTCACCACCAACACTCACCACCACCACTCACCAACACTCATCACCAACACTCACCACTCACCAACACTCACCACCACCACGTGCTGTCCCAGCTAGAGCCCGCTGCCCTGGTGAGAACCACTCACCACCAACACTCACCAACACTCACCACCAACACTCACCACTCACCAACACTCACCAACACTCACCAACACTCACCACTCACCACCACCACGTGCTGTCCCAGCTGGAGCCCGCTGCCCTGGTGAGCACCACTCACCACCAACACTCACCACCACCAACACTCACCACCAACACTCACCACCACCACTCACCAACACTCATCACCAACACTCACCACTCACCAACACTCACCAACACTCACCACCACCACGTGCTGTCCCAGCTGGAGCCCGCTGCCCTGGTGAGCACCACTCACCACCAACACTCACCAACACTCACCACCAACACTCACCACTCACCAACACTCACCAACACTCACCACCACCACGTGCTGTCCCAGCTGGAGCCCGCTGCCCTGGTGAGCACCACTCCACCACCAACACTCACCACCAACACTCACCACCAACACTCACCACCACCACTCACCAACACTCATCACCAACACTCACCACTCACCAACACTCACCAACACTCACCACCACCACGTGCTGTCTCAGCTGGAGCCCGCTGCCCTGGTGAGCACCACTCACCACCAACACTCACCACCAACACTCACCACCACCACTCACCAACACTCATCACCAACACTCACCACTCACCAACACTCACCAACACTCACCACCACCACGTGCTGTCCCAGCTGGAGCCCGCTGCCCTGGTGAGCACCACTCACCACCAACACTCAACAACACTCACCACCAACACTCACCAACACTCACCACTCACCACCAACACTCACCACCAACACTCACCAACACTCACCAACACTCACCACTCACCACCAACACTCACCAACACTCACCAACACTCACCACCACCACCACCACCACTCACCACCACCACTCACCACCACTCACCACCAACACTCACCACTCACCACCAACACTCACCACCAACACTCACCAACACTCACCACTCACCACCAACACTCACCACCAACACTCACCACTCACCAACACTCACCACCAACACTCACCAACACTCACCACCACCACCACCACTCACCACCACTCACCACCACCACTCACCACCACTCACCACCACTCACCACTCACCACCAACACTCACCAACACTCACCAACACTCACCACCATCACTCACCACTAACCACCACCACTCACCACCACTCACCAACACTCACCACCACTCACCACCAACACTCACCACTCACCACCAACACTCAACAACACTCACCACCAACACTCACCAACACTCACCAACACTCACCACCACCACTCACCACCAACACTCACCACTCACCACTCACCACCAACACTCGCCAACACTCACCAACACTCACCAACACTCACCACCACCACTCACCACCACTCACCAACACTCACCACTCACCAACACTCACCACCAACACTCACCAACACTCACCACCAACACTCACCAACACTCACCAACACTCACCACCACCACTCACCAACACTCACCAACACTCACCACCACTCACCAACACTCACCACCAACACTCACCAACACTCACCAACACTCACCACTCACCAACACTCACCACCAACACTCACCAACACTCACCGCTCACCACCACTCACCACCATCACTCACCAACACTCACCAACACTCACCACTCACCACCACTCACCACCATCACTCACCAACACTCACCAACACTCACCACTCACCACCACGTGCTGTCCCAGCTGGAGCCCGCTGCCCTGGTGAGCACCACTCACCACCAACACTCACCACCACCAACACTCACCACCAACACTCACCACCACCACTCACCAACACTCACCACTCACCAACACTCACCAACACTCACCACCACCACGTGCTGTCCCAGCTGGAGCCCGCTGCCCTGGTGAGCACCACT
The DNA here is from genome assembly GCF_048934315.1 of Petromyzon marinus. Lineage (NCBI taxonomy): Eukaryota > Metazoa > Chordata > Hyperoartia > Petromyzontiformes > Petromyzontidae > Petromyzon > Petromyzon marinus. The sequence continues at coordinate 827,935 of NC_133728.1, read as the reverse complement.
CACCACCAACACTCACCAACACTCACCACCAACACTCACCACTCACCAACACTCACCAACACTCACCACCACCACGTGCTGTCCCAGCTGGAGCCCGCTGCCCTGGTGAGCACCACTCACCACCAACACTCACCACCAACACTCACCACCACCACTCACCAACACTCATCACCAACACTCACCACTCACCAACACTCACCAACACTCACTCACCACCACCACGTGCTGTCTCAGCTGGAGCCCGCTGCCCTGGTGAGCACCACTCACCACCAACACTCACCACCAACACTCACCACCACCACTCACCAACACTCATCACCAACACTCACCACTCACCAACACTCACCAACACTCACCACCACCACGTGCTGTCCCAGCTGGAGCCCGCTGCCCTGGTGAGCACCACTCACCACCAACACTCAACAACACTCACCACCAACACTCACCAACACTCACCAACACTCACCACTCACCACCAACACTCACCACCAACACTCACCAACACTCACCAACACTCACCACTCACCACCAACACTCACCAACACTCACCAACACTCACCACCACCACCACCACTCACCACCACCACTCACCACCACTCACCACCAACACTCACCACTCACCACCAACACTCACCACCAACACTCACCAACACTCACCACTCACCACCAACACTCACCACCAACACTCACCACTCACCAACACTCACCACCAACACTCACCAACACTCACCACCACCACTCACCACCACTCACCACCACCACTCACCACCACTCACCACCACTCACCACTCACCACCAACACTCACCAACACTCACCAACACTCACCACCATCACTCACCACTAACCACCACCACTCACCACCACTCACCAACACTCACCACCACTCACCACCAACACTCACCACCACACCACCAACACTCAACAACACTCACCACCAACACTCACCAACACTCACCAACACTCACCACCACCACTCACCACCAACACTCACCACTCACCACTCACCGCCAACACTCACCAACACTCACCAACACTCACCACCACCACTCACCACCACTCACCAACACTCACCACTCACCAACACTCACCACCAACACTCACCAACACTCACCACCAACACTCACCAACACTCACCACCACCACTCACCAACACTCACCAACACTCACCACCACTCACCAACACTCACCACCAACACTCACCAACACTCACCAACACTCACCACTCACCAACACTCACCACCAACACTCACCAACACTCACCACTCACCACCACTCACCACCATCACTCACCAACACTCACCAACACTCACCACTCACCACCACTCACCACCATCACTCACCACTAACCACCACCACTCACCACCACTCACCAACACTCACCAACACTCACCACCACTCACCAACACTCACCACCTCTCACCACCACCACTACTCACCGCCACTCACCACCACTCACCACCATCACTCACCAACACTCACCAACACTCACCACTCACCACCACTCACCACCATCACTCACCACTAACCACCACCACTCACCACCACTCACCAACACTCACCAACACTCACCACCACTCACCAACACTCACCACCTCTCACCACCACCACTACTCACCGCCACTCACCAACACTCACCACCACCACTCACCACCACCACCACTCACCACCACCACTCACCACCACCACCCACTCACCACCACCACCCACCACCACCACCACCCACCACCACCACCACCCACTCACCACCACCACCACCACCACCCACCACCACCCACTCACCACCACCACTCACCACCACCACTCACCATCACCACCACCACTCACCACTCACCAACACCACTCACCACCACCACCACTCACCACCACCACCACTCACCACCACCACCACCACCCACTCACCACCACCCACTCACCACCACCCACCACCACCCACTCACCACCACCACTCACCACCACCACTCACCATCACCACCACCACTCACCACTCACCAACACCACTCACCACCACCACCACTCACCACCACTACCACTCACCACCACCACCACTCACCACCATCACCACCCACTCACCACCACCACCCACTCACCACCACCACCACCCACTCACCACCACCACCCACTCACCACCACCACCCACTCACCACCACCACCCACCACCACCACCCACCACCACCACCCACTCACCACCACCCACTCACCACCACCACCACTCACCACCACTCACCACCATCACCACTCACCACCACCACTCACCACCACCACTCACCACCACCACGTGCTGTCCCTGCTGGAGCCTGCCGCCCTGGTGAGCAGCCACAACTTCCTCCTCGTGATGGTGGTGACGGTGACGGTGGTGACGGTGATGGTGGTGACGGTGACGGTGGTGGTGGTGACGGTGATGGTGGTGACGGTGGTGACGGTGGTGACGGTGACGGTGGTGGCGATGATGGTGGTGACGGTGACGGTGGTGGTGGTGACGGTGATGGTGGCGACGGTGGTGATGGTGGTGACGGTGACGGTGGTGACGGTGACGGTGGTGACGGTGACGGTGGTGGTGGTGACGGTGATGGTGGCGACGGTGGTGATGGTGGTGACGGTGGTGACGGTGGTAACGGTGACGGTGGTGACGGTGATGGTGGTGATGGTGGTGACGGTGACGGTGGTGACGGTGACGGTGGTGACGGTCACGGTGGTGACAGTGGTGACGGCGATGGTGGTGACGGTGATGGTGGTGACGGTGACGGTGGTGACGGTGATGGTGGTGACGGTGATGGTGTGGTGACGATACGGTGATGGTGGTGACGATGCGGTGATGGTGGTGACGGTGATGGTGGTGACGGTGATGGTGGTGACGGTGGTGACGGTGGTGACGGTGGTGGTGGTGACGGTGGTGACGGTGATGGTGGTGACGGTGATGGTGGTGACAGTGACGGTGGTGACGGTGATGGTGCGGTGACGGTGCGTTGACGGTGATGGTGCGGTGACGGTGACGGTGGTGGTGGTGATGGTGCGGTGACGGTGCGTTGACGATGACGGTGATGATGCGGTGATGGTGCGGTGTGTGAGATCAGCTGTTCCACCTGTGCGTGGAGGCGGCTCAACACTCCAAAGACCCCAAGAAGCTCATGTCAGAGATTTACTTCACTTTTCTGGAGCGCAACGCGGTCAGTACCATCACCACCATCACCACACATCACCACACATCACCACCATCACCACCTTCACCACCACACCACCACACCACCACACCACCATCACCACCATCACCACCACCACCATCACCACCACACCACCACACCACCATCACCACCATCACCACCACACCACCACCACCATCACCACCACACCACCATCACCACCATCACCACCATCACCACCACACCACCATCACCACCATCACCACCACACCACCATCACCACCATCACCACACATCACCACACATCACCACCTTCACCACCATCACCACCATCACCACCATCACCACCATCACCACCACACCACCACCATCACCATCACCACCATCACCACCATCACCACCATCACCACCATCATCACCATCACCACCATCACCACCATCACCATCATCACCATCACCATCACCACCATCATCACCATCATCACCATCACCATCACCACCATCACCACCATCACCACCATCACCAACATCACCACCATCACCATCATCACCACCATCACCACTACCACCACCATCACCACCACCACCATCACCACCATCACCATCACCATCATCACCACCACCATCATCACCATCACCACCACCACCATCACCACCATCACCACCATCACCACCATCACCACCATCATCACCACCACCATCATCACCATCACCACCATCACCATCATCACCACCACCATCACCACCATCACCACCTTCACCACCATCACCACCATCACCATCATCACCACCACCATCATCACCATCACAACCATCACCATCATCACCACCATCACCACCATCACCACCATCACCACCACCACCACCATCACCATCATCACTATCATCACCATCACCATCACCACCATCATCACCATCATCACCACCATCACCACCATCACCACCATCACCAACATCACCACCATCACCATCATCACCACCATCACCACTACCACCACCATCACCACCATCACCACCACCACCACCATCACCACCATCACCACCATCACCACCATCACCACCATCACCACCACCATCATCACCATCACCACCATCACCATCATCACCACCACCATCACCACCATCACCACCATCACCACCTTCACCACCATCACCACCATCACCATCATCACCACCACCATCATCACCATCACAACCATCACCATCATCACCACCACCATCACCACCATCACCACCATCATCACCATCATCACCACCATCACCACCATCACCATCATCACCACCACCATCACCACCATCACCATCATCACCACCACCATCACCACCATCACCATCACCACCACCACCATCATCATCACCACCATCATCATCACCACCATCACCATCATCACCACCACCATCACCACCATCACCATCATCACCACCACCATCACCACCATCACCATCACCACCACCACCATCATCACCACCACCATCACCACCACCACCATCACCACCATCACCACCACCACCATCACCACCATCACCACCACCACCATCATCACCACCACCACCATCACCACCATCACCACCACCACCACCACCATCATCACCATCACCACCATCATCACCATCACCACCATCACCATCATCACCACCATCACCACCATCATCACCATCACCATCATCACCACCACCATCATCACCACCACCACCATCACCACCATCACCACCATCACCACCACCACCACCACCATCATCACCATCACCACCATCACCATCACCACCACCATCACCACCATCACCACCATCATCACCATCACCACCACCACCACCATCAGTGCTGGTGCCAGGTGGTTCTGCGTTCCCAGCGTGGTGCCAGGCTGGTGGTTGGAACCCAGCAGCCCCTCCTGGTTATTGCTGCGACGCCATCCTCCATCGCTGCTGCTCGCTAACACCGCACTTGCCCCGGCGGTCTGTGTGGGCTACACGGGCGGGGGGGGGATCCTTTGTCTTTGTCTGTGTGATCACAGCCTCTGAAGATTCCCGTTGCAGACGAGTTGATTTTAGCCGTGGGTGAGTGGACTCGTCATCGTCACCACCATCGTCATCACCATCGTCATCACCATCGTCATCGTCATCACCATCGTCATTGTAATCACCATCGTCATTGTCATCACCATCATAATTACCATCGTCATTGTAATCACCATCGTCATCGTCACCACCATCGTCACCACCATCGTCATCGTCATCATCATCGTCATTGTCATCACCATCGTCATCACCATCGTCATCACCATCGTCATCGTCATCACCATTGTCAACACCATCACCATCATCATTGTCATCACCATCGTCATCACCATCGTCATCACCATCACCATCGTCATCACCATCGTCATCACCATCGTCATCACCATCATAATCGTTATCACCATCGTCATTGTCATCACCATCATAATCACCATCGTCACCATCACCATCATAATTACCATCATCACCATCGTCATCACCATCATCATTGTCATCACCATCGTCATTGTAATCACCATCGTCATTGTCATCACCATCGTCATTGTCAACACCGTCGTCATCACCATCGTCATCACCATCGTCATCGCCATCACCATCGTCATCACCATCGTCATTGTAATCATCATCGTCATCACCATCGTCATTGTAATCACCATCATCAAGACCATCGTCATCACCATCGTCATCACCATCGTCATTGTCATCACCATCATAATTAATATCGTCACCATCACCATCATAATTACCATCATCGTCACCATCACCATTGTCAACACCATCGTCACCATTGTCAACAACATCGTCACCATCACCATTGTCAACAACATCGTCACCATCACCATTGCCAACAACATCGTCACCATTGTCAACAACATCGTCACCATTGTCAACAACATCGTCACCATTGTGAACACCATCGTCACCATTGTCAACAACATCGTCACCATTGTCAACAACATCGTCACCATTGTCAACAACATCGTCACCATTGTGAACACCATCGTCACCATTGTCAACAACATCGTCACCATTGTCAACAACATCATCACCATTGTCAACAACATCGTCACCATTGTCAACAACATCGTCACCATCACCATTGTTAACAACATTGTCACCATTGTCAACAACATCGTCACCATTGTCAACAACATCGTCACCATGGTCAACAACATCGTCACCATTGTCAACAACATCGTCACCATTGTCAACAACATCGTCACCATGGTCAACAACATCGTCACCATTGTCAACAACATCGTCACCATCGTGAACACCATCGTCACCATTGTCAACAACATCGTCACCATTGTCAACACCATCGTCACCATTGTCAACAACATCGTCACCATTGTCAATACCATCGTCACCATTGTCAACAATATCGTCACCATCACCATTGTCAACAACATTGTCACCATTGTCAACAACATCGTCACCATCACCATTGTCAACAACATCGTCACCATTGTCAACAACATCGTCACCATCACCATTGTTAACAACATCGTCACCATTGTCAACAACATCATCACCATCACCATTGTCAACAACATCGTCACCATCACCATTGTCAACAACATCGTCACCATTGTCAACAACATCGTCACCATCACCATTGTCAACAACATCGTCACCATTGTCAACAACATCGTCACTATTGTCAACAACATCATCACCATTGTTAACAACATCGTCACCATCACCATTGTTAACAACATCGTCACCATTGTTAACACCATCGTCACCATCACCATCGTCAACAACATTGTCACCATCACCATTGTCAACAACATCGTCACCATCACCATTGTCAACAACATCGTCACCATTGTCAACAACATCGTCACCATCACCATTGTTAACAACATCGTCACCATTGTCAACAACATCATCACCATCACCATTGTCAACAACATCGTCACCATTGTCAACAACATCGTCACCATCACCATTGTCAACAACATCGTCACCATTGTCAACAACATCGTCACCATCACCATCGTCAACAACATCGTCACCGTTGTCAACAACATCATCACCATTGTCAACAACATCGTCACCATTGTCAACAACATCATCACCATTGCCAACAACATCGTCACCATCACCATCGTCAACATCATCGTCACCATCACCATTGTCAACAACATCGTCACTGTCACCATTGTCAACAACATCGTCACCATCACCATTGTCAACAACATCGTCACCATCACCATTGTCAACAACATCGTCACCATTGTCAACAACATCATCACCATTGTCAACAACATCGTCACCATTGTCAACAACATCGTCACCATTGTCAACAACATCGTCACCATCACCATCGTCAACAACATCGTCACCATCACCATTGTCAACAACATCGTCACCATCGTCAACACCATCGTCACCATCACCATTGTCAACAACATCGTCACCATCACCATTGTCAACACCATCGTCACCATTGTCAACAACATCGTCACCATTGTCAACAACATCGTCACCATTGTCAACAACATCGTCACCATCACCATTGTCAACAACATCGTCACCATCACCATTGTCAACAACATCGTCACCATCACCATTGTCAACAACATCGTCACCATTGTCAACAACATCGTCACCATCACCATCGTCAACAACATCGTCACCATCACCATTGTCAACAACATCGTCACCATCACCATCGTCAACAACATCGTCACCATCACCATTGTCAACAACATCGTCACCATTGTCAACAACATCGTCACCATTGTCAACAACATCGTCACCATTGTCAACAACATCATCACCATTGTCTACAACATCATCACCATCACCATTGTTAACACCATCGTCACCATTGTCAACAACATCGTCACCATCACCATTGTCAACACCATCATCACCATCACCATCGTCAACAACATTGTCACCATCACCATTGTCAACAACATCGTCACCATTGTCAACAACATCGTCACCATTGTCAACAACATCGTCATCATTGTCAACACCATCGTCACCATTGTCAACAACATCGTCACCATCACCATTGTCAACAACATCATCACCATCACCATTGTCAACAACATCGTCACCATTGTCAACAACATCGTCACCATCACCATCGTCAACAACATCGTCACCATCACCATTGTCAACACCATCGTCACCATTGTCAACAACATCGTCACCATTGTCAACAACATCGTCACCATCACCATTGTCAACAACATTGTCACCATCACCATTGTCAACAACATCGTCACCATTGTCAACAACATCGTCACCATCACCATTGTCAACAACATCGTCACCATTGTCAACAACATCGTCACCATTGTCAACAACATCGTCACCATCACCATTGTCAACAACATTGTCACCATCACCATTGTCAACAACATCGTCACCATTGTCAACAACATCGTCACCATCACCATCGTCAACAACATCGTCACCATCACCATTGTCAACAACATCGTCACCATCACCATCGTCAACAACATCGTCACCATCACCATTGTCAACAACATCGTCACCATTGTCAACAACATCGTCACCATCGTCAACAACATCGTCACCATCGTGAACACCATCATCACCATTGTCAACAACATCGTCACCATTGTCAACATCATCACCATTGTCAACAACATCATCACCATCACCATTGTTAACACCATCGTCACCATTGTCAACAACATCGTCACCATCACCATTGTCAACACCATCGTCACCATCACCATCGTCAACAACATTGTCACCATCACCATTGTCAACAACATCGTCACCATTGTCAACAACATCGTCACCATTGTCAACACCATCGTCACCATTGTCAACAACATCGTCACCATCACCATTGTCAACAACATCGTCACCATCACCATCGTCAACAACATCATCACCATCACCATTGTCAACAACATCGTCACCATTGTCAACAACATCGTCACCATCACCATCGTCAACAACATCGTCACCATCACCATTGTCAACACCATCGTCACCATTGTCAACAACATCGTCACCATTGTCAACAACATCATCACCATTGTCAACAACATCGTCACCATTGTCAACAACATCGTCACCATTGTCAACAACATCGTCACCATCACCATTGTCAACAACATCGTCACCATCACCATCGTCAACAGCATCGTCATCATCACCATTGTCAACAACATCGTCACCATCGTCAACAACATCGTCACCATTGTCAGCAACATCGTCACCATTGTCAACAACATCATCACCATTGTCAACAACATCGTCACCATTGTCAACAACATCATCACCATCGTGAACACCATCGTCACCATTGTCAGCAACATCAGCAACATCGTCACCATTAACACGTAGGCTTTCGCGACCAATATTATTCATAATAAAGGTTTTTGGGTTAGATCGCGTTTATTTATAAATGTGTCGCAACCCTCCACCACCGGACACGGCCAATCAGCAAAAAAAGTGTCACGTTGACAAAAGACAAATAATTCACTACTTCAGCCCACCGGTGTGTTGAAGAGTTAATCCACATTTACAGTTTGAGTACGACGTTTCGCTGGTAAATACATCCAGCATCATCAAGCAATTCGCCAGAATGGTAAAGCCCTCGCTTGCTCCCGGTTTTTATATATATTTTTATATATAAAAACCGGGAGCAAGCGAGGGCTTTACCATTCTGGGAGCAAGCGAGGGCTTTACCATTCTGGCGAATTGCTTGATGATGCTGGATGTATTTACCAGCGAAACGTCGTACTCAAACTGTAAATGTGGATTAACTCTTCAACACACCGGTGGGCTGAAGTAGTGAATTATGTCTTTTGTCAACGTGACACTTTTTTTGCTGATTGGCCGTGTCGGGTGGTGGAGGGTTGCGACACATTTATAAATAAACGCGATCTAACCCAAAAACCTTTATTATGAATCGTCACCATTGTCAACAACATCGTCACCATTGTGAACACCATCGTCACCATTGTCAACAACATCATCACCATCACCATTGTGAACACCATCATCACCATTGTCAACAACATCGTCACCATTGTCAACAACATCGTCACCATTGTGAACACCATCGTCACCATTGTCAACAACATCATCACCATCACCATTGTGAACACCATCATCACCATTGTCAACAACATCGTCACCATTGTCAACAACATCGTCACCATTGTCAACAACATCATCACCATTGTCAACAACATCGTCACCATCACCATTGTCAACAACATCGTCACCATCACCATCGTCAACAACACCATCACCATCATCAACAATATCGTCACCATGGTCAACAACATCGTCACCATTGTCAACAACATCGTCACCATTGTGAACACCATCACCATTGTCAACACCATCGTCACCATTGTCAACAACATCGTCACCATCACCATTGTCAACAACATCGTCACCATCGTCAACAACACCATCACCATCGTCAACAACATCGTCACCATCACCATCGTCAACAACATCGTCACCATCACCATTGTCAACAACATCGACATCACCGTGTCCCACCCCGTGTCCCACCCCGTGTCTCACCGTCTCTCATTGTCTCACCTGTCCCACCCCGTGTCTCACCGTGGGTCTCACCGTGTCTCACCGTGTGTCTCACCGTGTCTCACCGTGTCCCACCCCGTGTCTCACCCCGTGTCTCACCGTGTGTCTCACCGTGTCTCACCGTGTCTCACCGTGTGTCTCATCGTGTCTCACCGTGTGTCTCACCGTGTCCCACCCCGTGTCTCACCGTGTCTCACCGTGTGTCTCACCGTGTCTCACCGTGTCTCACCGTGTGTCTCACCGTGTGTCACCGTGTCTCACCGTGTGTCTCACCCCATGTCTCACCGTGTGTCTCACCGTGTCTCACCGTGTGTCTCACCGTGTCTCACCGTGTCTCACCGTGTCTCACCGTGTGTCTCACCGTGTCTCACCGTGCCTCACCATGTCTCACTGTGTGTCTCACCGTGTGTCACCGTGTCTCACCGTGTGTCTCACCCCATGTCTCACCGTGTGTCTCACCGTGTCTCACCGTGTGTCTCACCATGTCTCACCGTGTGTCTCACCGTGTCTCACCGTGTCTCACCGTGTCTCACCGTGTCTCACCGTGTGTCTCACCGTGTCTCACCGTGCCTCACCATGTCTCACTGTGTGTCTCACCGTGTGTCTCACCGTGTCTCACCGTGTGTCTCACCGTGTCTCACCGTGCCTCACCATGTCTCACCGTGTGTCTCACCGTGTCTCACCGTGTGTCTCACCGTGTGTCTCACCCCATGTCTCACCCCGTGTCTCACCGTGTGTCTCACCCCGTGTCTCACCGTGTGTCTCACCGTGTGTCTCACCGTGTGTCTCACCGTGTGTCTCACCGTGTGTCTCACCGTGTGTCTCACCGTGTCTCACCGTGTCTCACCGTGTGTCTCACCGTGTGTCTCACCCCGTGTCTCACCGTGTGTCTCACCGTGTGTCTCACCGTGTGTCTCACCGTGTGTCTCACCGTGTGTCTCACCATGTCTCACCGTGTGTCTCACCGTGTGTCTCACCCCGTGTCTCACCGTGTGTCTCACCATGTCTCACCGTGTGTCTCACCCCGTGTCTCACCGTGTGTCTCACCGTGTGTCTCACCGTGTGTCTCACCGTGTGTCTCACCGTGTGTCTCACCGTGTCTCACCGTGTGTCTCACCGTGTGTCTCACCGTGTGTCTCACCGTGTGTCTCACCGTGTGTCTCACCGTGTCTCACCGTGTGTCTCACTGTGTGTCTCACCGTGTGTCTCACCGTGTCTCACCGTGTCTCACCCCGTGTCTCACCGTGTGTCTCACTGTGTGTCTCACCGTGTGTCTCACCGTGTGTCTCACCCCGTGTCTCACCGTGTCTCACCGTGTGTCTCACCGTGTGTCTCACCGTGTGTCTCACCGTGTGTCTCACTGTGTGGCTCACCGTGTGTCTCACCGTGTGTCTCACCGTGTGTCTCACCGTGTGTCTCACCGTGTGTCTCACCGTGTGGCTCACCGTGTGTCTCACCGTGTGTCTCACTGTGTGTCTCACCGTGTGTCTCACTGTGTGTCTCACCGTGTGTCCCACCGTGTGTCTCACTGTGTGTCTCACCGTGTGTCTCACCGTGTGTCTCACCGTGTGTCTCACCGTGTGTCTCACCGTGTGTCTCACCGTGTCTCACCGTGTGTCTCACCGTGTGTCTCACCGTGTGTCTCACCGTGTCTCACTGTGTGTCTCACCCCGTGTCTCACCGTGTGTCTCACCGTGTGTCTCACCGTGTCTCACTGTGTGTCTCACCCCGTGTCTCACCGTGTGTCTCACCGTGTGTCTCACCGTGTGTCTCACCGTGTGTCTCACCGTGTGTCTCACCGTGTGTCTCACCGTGTGTCTCACCCCGTGTCTCACCGTGTCTCACCGTGTGTCTCACCGTGTGTCTCACCGTGTGTCTCACCGTGTGTCTCACCGTGTGTCTCACCGTGTCTCACCGTGTGTCTCACCGTGTGTCTCACCGTGTGTCTCACCGTGTCTCACCCCGTGTCTCACCCCGTGTCTCACCCCGTGTCTCACCGTGTCTCACCGTGTGTCTCACCCCGTGTCTCACCGTGTGTCACCGTGTGTCTCACCCCGTGTCTCACCGTGTGTCTCACCGTGTGTCTCACCGTGTGTCTCACCGTGTGTCTCACCGTGTGTCTCACCGTGTCTCACCGTGTGTCTCACCGTGTCTCACCGTGTGTTTCACCGTGTCTCACCGTGTGTCTCACCGTGTGTCTCACCGTGTGTCTCACCGTGTGTCTCACCGTGTGTCTCACCGTGTGTCTCACCGTGTGTCTCACCGTGTGTCTCACCGTGTGTCTCACCGTGTGTCTCACCGTGTAGAGGAATGCCGTGTGCGTCCCGGACTCGTGCTCGATGAGGCTGTCCGCCGTGCGGTGGAAACCGCTCAGCCCGGCGCGCTAGAGACGGCACGCGGACAGCTGGACGACTACCGGTGAGATGGTGGTGATGGTGGTGATGGTGGTGATGGTGGTGGTGATGGTGGTGATGGTGGTGATGGTGGTGATGGTGGTGATGATGGTGGTGATGGTGGTGATGATGGTGGTGATGGTGGTGATGGTGGTGATGGTGGTGGTGATGGTGGTGATGGTGGTGATGGTGGTGGACAAAACAACCCCCTACTTCCTCGGTGGCATGTGACGGTAACGCTGTGGTGGATGCGAGCGACGCCACGGAGGGAAGGACGGGCGACTCTGTCGTGGACAGTGCTGTGGGGGGAAGGCCAATTCCGATCGCCTCTACCCCTCATGGCGCTTGTCGCCACCGCAGCCGCCAAATGGGGGCTCTGGACGGGTGCGAGGGGCTGGTGACCCCTCCACCTTCAATACAAGCACCACGAAAACACGTGTTCAAAATCTAACTAAGCTTGTGCCGGAGGCGCCGGGGGGACAGGCGTCTATGACGTCTCCTGGCCAAACCCCATTTGGCAGAGCCAGGAGATTGAATCTTTACCCTCGGGGCTCCTCCAGATGCCGCAAAAAGCCACTTTGTGTGGCCACGTGGAATGTTCGAACGCTCACTGCGGAGGAGAGGCTGCCACTCCTCTGTCGGGAGCTGGACCAATACCGCCTGGATCTCTGTGGTATTCAGGAGGTCTGATCGACCGGCTCTGGCTCCTGCCACCGTGAGGGGTGGACAGTCCTCTACTCGGGGCAGCAGACTGCCAAACAACAGGGAGTAGCTCTTGTTCTGAACAAAAGAATGAAGGGGGCGTGGGAGCGTGGCGGTGAGGTGTGGGAAGCTGTAAGCCCCAAGCTACTCTGGGCTCGACTTCCCATCAACCGGAGGCGAGGAGTGGTGGTCGTGGTTACTTATGCCCCCACCGAAGACGAACATCCGTGGAGGCATGCAGGCAAAGCCGATGAGTCAGATGCCTTCTATGACCTCCTGTCACAGGTGCTGGCTAAAGTGGCCCCTCGGGATAGAGTCATCTTGTTGGGTGACTTCAATGCCCGAGTTGGTCATGATGCTAGCACCTGGTCTGGAGTGATTGGAGGGCATGGGCCAGATCAACTCATTAACAACGGTAGGAGTGCTAGATTTTTGTGCAGCCCATGGGCTTGTAATTACCAACACGCTGTTCCAGCATTAGCGCATCCACACAACATCATGGATGCACGCCTGGTCCAAGCAAGAACATCTGCTGGACTACATAGTGACAGAACAGCGGATGCGGGCCCATGTCCTTGACACCAGGACCTACCGTGGAACTGATGTGATTGTCATCTCTAAGATACGCCTATCATTCTTCCACTCCGGTGGTGGGTGTACACCCAGGACCCCATTCAAAACTCAGTGGCATGGTGTCAGCTCGCTGATGAAAGTTGCGAGCGAGAATTTCATCATACTACCTGGCATCTGGCTCCGCACCAAGCTTCGAGTTTTCTCGGCCACGGTGATTCCCTCCCTTCTCTACGCTTCCGAAACGTGGACCCCCCTCATGGAACATCTTCGCCGGTTAGAAACATTGAGGCTATCCTGCCTACGATCCATCCTGGGTTTAAGCAGGCTGGATTGTGTGAGGAGCTCACAGATCCTTGAATGACCTGGACAAAGTCCCATCGGTGAGCTCCTCCGGCAGGCAAGGCTGCATTGGCTGGACGATGTGGACGATGTTGACGATGTTGATGGTGGTGGTGATGGTGATGGTGGTGATGGTGATGTAAGAGGCGGAGGGTGATGGGGCTGGGGACGATGTTTGGAGAGACGATTTTGACGATGTTGATGATGTTGACGACGTTGATGGTGGTGATGGTGGCGATGGTGATGGTGGTGATGGTGGTGATGGTGATGTTGACGATGTTGATGGTGGTGATGGTGGTGGTGATGGTGATGGTGGTGATGGTGGTGATGATGGTGATGGTGATGTAGGAGGCGGAGGGTGATGGGGCTGGGGACGATGTTTGGAGAGACGATGTTGCCACCCGTTCCCAACGCGGTGAAGGAGGTTCACCTCGCTGAGCACAGTCTCACCAAGATCAGCAACATGATGTACGCTCACCACCACTCACCACACTCACCACTCATACTCACCACCATTCACCGCTCACCACCACTCACCAATCACCACTACTCACCACGCTCACAACCACTCACCACTCACACTCACCACCACTCACCACTCACCACGCTCACCACCACTCGCTACTCACGCTCACCACCAGTCACCACCACTCACCACCACTCACCACTCACGCTCACCACTCACGCTCACCACCACTCACCACTCACACTCACCACCACTCACCACACTCACCACCACTCACGCTCACCACCACGCTCACCACTCACCACCACTCACCACGCTCACCACCACTCACCACTCACGCTCACCACCACTCACCACTCACCACCACTCACCACTCACGCTCACCACCACGCTCACCACTCACCACCACTCACCACACTCACCACCACTCACCACTCACCACCACTCTCCACGCTCACCACCACTCACACTTACCACCACTCACCACCACTCACCACACTCACCACCACTCACCACACTCACCACCACTCACCACCACTCACCACGCTCACCACCACTCACCACTCATGCTCACCACCACTCACCACCACTCACCACTCACCACCACTCACCACTCACGCTCACCACCACTCACCACCACTCACCACTCACGCTCACCACCACTCACCACTCACGCTCACCACCACTCACCACTCACGCTCACCACTCACGCTCACCACCGCTCACCACTCACGCTCACCACTCACGCTCACCACCACTCACGCTCACCACTCACGCTCACCACCACTCACCACTCACGCTCACCACCACTCACCACTCACGCTCACCACCACTCACCACTCACGCTCACCACCACTCATTCTGACCACTCACGCTCACCACGACTCACCACTCACCACCACTCACGCTCACCACCACTCACCACTCACCACCACTCACGCTCACCACCACTCACACTCACCACCACTCACCACTCACGCTCACCACCACTCACCACTCACCACCACTCACGCTCACCACCACTCACACTCACCACCACTCACCACTCATGCTCACCACCACTCACCACTCACCACCCACGCTCACAACCACTTACGCTCACCACCACTCACCACTCACGCGCACCACCACTCACCACTCACGCTCACCACCACTCACCACTCACGCTCACCACTCACAGACAACCTCAACTCACCACTCACCATGTTTGCTTGTGAACTACAATCTCACATCCTATATACGTGTGCGTGTGCTGACTGTGTGTGTGTCTGTGTGTGCATGTGTGTGTGTCTGTGTGTGTGTCTGTGTGTGTCTGTGTGTGTGTAACTGTGTGTGTCTGTGTGTGTGTCTGCGTGTGTGTGTGCGTGTGTGTGTAACTGTGTGTGTGTGTGTGCGTGTGTCTGTGTGTGTGTGTGTGTGCGTGTGTGTGTGTGCATGTGTTTGTGTGCGTGTGTTTGTGTCTGTGTGTGTTTGTGTGTGTGTGCGTGTGTGTGTGTGCGTGTGTTTGTGTCTGTGTGTTTTTGTCTGTGTGTTTTTGTCTGTGTGTGCGTGTGTTTGTGTCTGTGTGTGTCTGTGTGTGTGTGTGTCTGTGTGTGCGTGTGTGTGTGTGTCTGTGTGTGTGTCTGTGTGTGTGTCTGTGTTTGTGTCTGTGTGCGTCTGTGTGTCTGTGTGTGTGTGTGTCTGTGCGTGTGTGTCTGTGTCTGTGTGTGTGTGCGTGTGTCTGTGTGTGCGTGTGTGTGTGTCTGTGTGTGCGTGTGTGTGTGTGTTTCTGTGTGTTTCTGTGTGTCTGTGCGTGTGTGTGCGTGTGTGTGTGTCTGTGTGTGTCTGCGTGTGTGTGTGCGTGTGTGTGTGTCTGTGTGTGTCTGCGTGTGTGTGTGTGTTTGTGCGTGTGTGTGTGTCTGTGCGTGTGTGTGTGTTTGTGTCTGTCTGTGTGTGCGTGTGTGTGTGCGTCTGTGTGTGCGTGTGTGTGTGTGTCTGTGTGTGTGTCTGTGTGTGTAACTGTGTGTGTCTGTGTGTGTGTCTGTGTGTGTAACTGTGTGTGTCTGTGTGTGTGTCTGTGTGTGTAACTGTGTGTGTGTGTCTGTGTGTGTGTCTGCGTGTGTGTGTGCGTGTGTGTGTAACTGTGTGTGTGTAACTGTGTGTGTCTGTGTGTGTGTGTAACTGTCTGTGTGTGTGCGTGTCTCTGTGTGTGTAACTGTGTGTGTGTGTAACTGTGTGTGTGTGTAACTGTGTGTGTCTGTGTGTCTGTGTGTGTGTGTGTAACTGTCTGTGTGTGTGTCTGTAACTGTGTGTGTGTGTGCGTGTGGCTGTGTGTGTGTGCGCGTGTGTGTGTAACTGTGTGTGTGTAACTGTGTGTGTGTCTGTGTGTGTGTGTGTAACTGTGTGTGTGTGTAACTGTGTGTGTGTGTCTGTGTGTGTGTGTGTGTAACTGTGTGTGTGTGTCTGTGTGTGTGTGTAACTGTGTGTGTAACTGTGTGTGTGTGTGTGTGTAACTGTGTGTAACTGTGTGTAACTGTGTGTGTGTCTGTGTGTGTGTCTGTGTGTGTGTGTAACTGTGTGTGTAACTGTGTGTGTGTAACTGTGTGTGTGTGTCTGTGTGTGTGTAACTGTGTGTGTGTGTAACTGTGTGTGTAACTGTGTGTGTGTGTGTAACTGTGTGTGTCTGTCTGTGTGTGTGTGTAACTGTCTGTGTGTGTGTCTGTGTGTGTGTAACTGTCTGTGTGTGTGTGTCTGTGTGTGTGTAACTGTGTGTGTGTGTGTATGTGTGTGTGTAACTGTCTGTGTGTGTGTGTAACTGTCTGCGTGTGTGTGTAACTGTCTGTGTGTGTGTGTAACTGTCTGTGTGTGTGTCTGTAACTGTGTGTGTGTGTGCGTGTGTGTGTAACTGTGTGTGTGTAACTGTCTGTGTGTGTGTAACTGTGTGTCTGTGTGTGTGTGTGTGTAACTGTGTGTGTAACTGTGTGTGTGTGTGTAACTGTGTGTGTAACTGTGTGTGTGTCTGTGTGTGTGTGTAACTGTATGTGTAACTGTGTGTGTGTGTGTGTGTAACTGTGTGTGTGTGTCTGTGTGTGTGTGTGTAACTGTGTGTGTAACTGTGTGTGTGTGTGTGTGTAACTGTGTGTGTGTGTGTGTAACTGTGTGTGTAACTGTGTGTGTGTGTAACTGTGTGTGTGTGTGTAACTGTGTGTGTAATTGTGTGTGTGTAACTGTGTGTGTGTGTCTGTGTGTGTGTGTAACTGTGTGTGTGTCTGTGTGTGTGTAACTGTGTGTGTGTCTGTGTGTGTGTGTAACTGTGTGTGTGTGTAACTGTGTGTGTGTGTGTAACTGTGTGTGTGTGTAACTGTGTGTGTGTGTGTAACTGTGTGTGTGTGTGTGTAACTGTGTGTGTGTGTAACTGTGTGTGTGTGTGTGTGTAACTGTGTGTGTGTGTGTAACTGTGTGTGTATGTGTAACTGTGTGTGTGTAACTGTGTGTGTGTAACTGTGTGTGTGTGTAACTGTGTGTGTGTAACTGTGTGTGTGTGTAACTGTGTGTGTGTAACTGTGTGTGTGTGTGTAACTGTGTGTGTGTAACTGTGTGTGTGTGTGTGTAACTGTGTGTGTGTAACTGTGTGTGTGTAACTGTGTGTGTGTGTAACTGTGTGTGTGTAACTGTGTGTGTGTGTAACTGTGTGTGTGTAACTGTGTGTGTGTAACTGTGTGTGTGTAACTGTGTGTGTGTGTGTAACTGTGTGTGTGTCTGTGTGTTTTTCAGAGAGGGAACGGACGAGGAGAGACGGTGCGGTTCCACCCCGACCATCACCTCGTAGCTCACCACGCTCACCACGCTCACCACGCTCACCACTCTCACCACGCTCACCACGCTCACCACGCTCACCAGGCTCACCACGCTCACCACGCTCGCCACTCTCACCACGCTCACCACGCTCACCACGCTCACCACGCTCCCCACGCTCACCACGCTCACCACGCTCGCCACTCTCACCTTGCTCACCACGCTCACCACGCTCACCACGCTCACCACTCTCAGCACGCTCACCACTCTCACCACGCTCACCACGCTCACCACGCTCACCACGCTCACCACGCTCACCACGCTCACCACGCTCACCACTCTCAGCACGCTCACCACGCTCACCACTCTCACCACGCTCACCACTCTCACCACGCTCACCACGCTCACCACGCTCACCACACTCACCACGCTCACCACGCTCACCACGCTCACCACTCTCACCACGCTCACCACTCTCACCAGGCTCACCAGGCTCACCACTCTCACCACGCTCACCACGCTCACCACGCTCACCACGCTCACCACGCTCATCACTCTCATCACTCTCACCACTCTCACCACGCTCACCACGCTCACCACGCTCACCACTCTCACCACACTCACCACGCTCACCACGCTCACCACGCTCACCACTCGATGATGATGACGACGATGATGATGATGACGACGATGATGACGATGACGACGATGATTACGACGATGATGGTGATTGATGACGATGATGATGATGATGATTATGACGACGATGATGATGACGACGATAATGATGATGATGACGACCATCACGACGATGACGACGATGATGATGATGACGATGATGATGATGACGATGATGACGACGATGATAATGACGATGATGGCGACGATGATGATAACGACGATGATGATGATGATGACCACCACGACCACCACCACCACGACCACCACCATCACCACCACCATCACCACGACCACCACCATCACCACCACCACAACCACCACCATCACCACCACCACGACCACCATCATCACCACCACCACCACGACCACCACCACCACGACCACCACCACCACAACCACCACCACCAACACGACCACCACCATCACCACCACCACGACCACCACCACCACCACCATCATCACCACCACCACCACCATCACCACGACCACCACCACCACCACGACCACCACCACCACGACCACCACCATCATCACCACCACCACCACCACAACCACCACCACCACAACCACCACCAACACGACCACCACCACCACGATTGCTCCTGGGCACTTACGCCGACAGCAGCCTGTGAAGGCTGCGCAGGGGACCCGTGCGTGTGTGTGTGTGTGTCTGTGTGTGTGCGTGTGTGTGTGTGCGTGTGTGTGTGTGCGTGTGTGTGTGTGTCTGTGTGTGTGTGTGCGTGTGTGTGTGTGCGTGTGTGTGTGTGCGTGTGTGTGTGTGTGTGTCTGTGTGTGTGCGTGTGTGTGTGTGCGTGTGTGTGTGTGCGTGTGTGCGTGTGTCTGTGTGTGTGTGTGTGCGTGTGTGTGCGTGTGTGTGTGTGTGTGCGTGTGTGTGTGTGTGTGCGTGTGTGTGTGCGTGTGTGTGTGTGTGACCGGCAAAACAACCCCCTACCTCCTCGCGGTGCCGGATGGGCAACTCTGTCGTGGACAGTGCTGTGGGGGGAGATCCAATTTTGATTGGCTCCTCCCCTCATGGCATATGTGTCCACCACAGGGGCTAAACGGGGGCTCTGGACGGGTGCGAGGGGCTGGTAACCCCTCCACCTTCAATTAATTACCACGAAACCACGAGTTAAACTGAAATATGTAACTAATAAACTTGTGCCGGAGGCCCCGGGGGGCCAGGCGTTTATGACGTCTCCTGGCCAAACCCCATTTGGCGGAGCCAGGAGATTGAATATCCACCCTCGGGGCTCCTCCAGAAACAACGAAAAGCCACTACGGGTGGCCACGTGGAATGTTCGAACGCTCACTGCGGAGGAGAGGCTGCCACTCCTCTGTCGGGAGCTGGACCGGTACTGCCTGGATCTATGCGGCATTCAGGAGGTCCGGTGGACCGGTTCTGGCTCCTGCCACCATGAGGGGTGGACAGTCCTCTACTCGGGGCAGGAGACTGCCAAACAACAAGGTGTGGCTCTTCTTTTGAACAAAAGAATGAAGGGGGCGTGGGAGCGTGGCGGTGAGGTGTGGGAAGCTGTAAGCCCCAGGCTACTTTGGGCTCGCCTTCCCATCAACCGGAGGCGAGGAATGGTGGTCGTGGTTACTTATGCCCCCACCGAAGATGAACATCCGTGGAGGGATGCAGGCAAAGCCGATGAGTGAGATGCCTTCTATGACCTCCTGTCACAGGTGCTGGCTAAAGTGGCCCCTCGGGATACAGTTATCATGTTGGGTGACTTTAATGCCCGAGTTGGTCATGATACTGGCACCTGGTCTGGAGTGATTGGAGGGCATGGGCCAGATCAGCTCAATAACAACGGTAGGAGGCTGCTAGATTTTTGTGCAGCCCATGGGCTTGTAATTACCAACACGCTGTTCCGGCATCGGCGCATCCACACAACATCATGGATGCATGCCGGGTCCAAGCAAGAACATCTGCTGGACTGCATAGTGACGGACCAGCGGATGCGAGCCTATGTCCTTGACACCAGGACCTACCGTGGAGCTGATCTGCCCTCTGACCATCGACTAGTCATCTGTAAGATGCGCCTGCCATTCTTCCACTCCGGTGGTGGGTGTACACCCAGGACCCCATTCCGACCTAAAGTGGCCTGGTCTCAGTTATCTGATGAAAGTTGCAAGCGAGAATTTCATCATCGCTTGCGGCTGGGATTGGCATCGTCCCCCACTCCTGATGTCGAAGGTAAATGGGCGAGGTTTAGGACTGTGACTCATGCAGCTGCAATGGCTGCTTTGGGTACACGGTCCAGACCTCCCCAGAGACCCTGGCTGACAGAGGAGGTGTTCAGGATGGTTGAGAAAAAGCGACAGGCCCACTGTCATTGGCTACAGAATCCCACGTCAGAGAATGAGGAGGCTTACCGCAGCCTTCGCTCGGAGGTTCGGAGAGCCGTGAGGCGCTGCAAGGATGGGTGGTGGTCGCGGGTTGCTGGGGAGATGGAGGTCGCCTCAGTGGCCCGTGATCACAAATCTCTATTTAACTCCATCAAAAAAGTAACCTGCAGCGCCACACCTATTACCATCATTAGGGGAAAAAAACGGTGATCCAATCTCCGACCCCCAGGAACAGGTTTGCAGATTTGCTGAGCATTTCTGTGAGGTCCTGGGGGAGGGAAAATCCCTCAGCCAGGAAAACATCGTGGCACAAAGTG
Source organism: Petromyzon marinus (assembly GCF_048934315.1). Lineage (NCBI taxonomy): Eukaryota > Metazoa > Chordata > Hyperoartia > Petromyzontiformes > Petromyzontidae > Petromyzon > Petromyzon marinus. Next base: position 805,619 of record NC_133728.1, on the reverse strand, counting down.
AGGATGACCCTGCTGAGGCTGCGGTGCCTCAAATATTGGAAGAAGTCACCCGCTGTGAGTGGCTGGCTGAGGTGCCATCTGTTGAGGAAGTACTGAAGGCGATCCGGAGTCTGAGACTGGAAAAGGCAGCGGGCAGAGATGATCTCCCAAGCGAAATGCTGAGGGAGGGTGGCATTTGTGCACAGACTGCCTTATTACATCATAACAACGGTCTGGGCCGCTGGACGGGTTCCGCAGGATTGGAAGGATGCCCTGGTGGTCCCCCTCTTTAAGAAGGGGGACCGCACAGACTGTAACAACTACAGGGGCATCTCACTCCTCAGTGTGCCGGGAAAGGTCCTGGCAAGGATTATTCAGCATCGCCTTGCCAGGCACGCTGAGGAGAGGCTTGCGGAGCCCCAATGCGGTTTCAGGAAAGGGCGGTCCTGCACAGATGCCATATTTTCTGTCCGTCTGCTACAGCAGAGGTGTAGGGAATTCCAACAAGACCTACATCTCTGCTTTATTGACCTGGTCAAGGCCTATGATACCATCAGTAGGCCTGGGCTCTGGGTCGTTCTTTGTGCTTTTGGAGTACCTGACCCTCTGCTCACGATCATTAAGGACCTTCATGATGGTGAGCGGGCCCGGGTAAAACTACGTGGCCGGGAGTCAGAGCCATTCCCTGTACACCTTGGGGTGCGACAGGGATGTCCTCTGGCTCCCACATTATTTGTGGGAGCCACGTAGTTCGTGAAGCCTTCAATAGCTGTACCGGGGGAATCTCCATATGGTACAGATATAATGGGAGGCTGATCGATGCCCAGGTGCGGTCAAGGGATGGCTCCCTATTGCTCAACCACGTTATGTATGCTGATGATTTGGTAATAGCTGCTCAGTCAGAGGAGGAGTTGGAGACGCTGCTGCTGAGACTGGAGCGTGCCACTAAGAGGTGGGGCCTTACCATCAGCCCCACCAAAACTAAGCACCTGCCTGGGTATTTTGTACCATCGGACACTCCACCCCCACAACTCCCAATCGGTGATGGGGCAGTTGTGGAGAGAGTGGAGAGTTTCCCATACCTGGGTAGTGTGCTTATGACTGGCTCCAGTTTAACAGCAGAGGTCTCACTCCGAATCAGTCGAGCGGCAATATCTTTTCATCGGTTGCGTAACGCTGTGTGGAAGCTACCTGGTCTGTCGCTCTGCACTAAGCTTCAGGTCTTCTCGGCCACGGTCATTCCCTCCCTTCTCTACGCTTGCGAAACGTGGACCCCCCTAATGGAACATCTTCGCCAGTTAGAAACATTTAGGCTGGCCTGCCTACGATCCATCCTGGGTTTAACCAGACTGGATTGTGTGAGGAGCTCACAAATCCTTGAAAGATCTGGGCAAGGTCCCATCGGTGAGCTCCTTCGGCGGGCAAGGCTGCGATGGCTGGGTCATGTAGCCCGCATGCCCAGCCAACGCATGCCGAAACAGCTTTTGTTTGGCCGGATTGAAGGGGCAAAGCGGGCGCGGCACGGGCTAGAGAAGAGATGGAGTGATGTGGTACAGGAGGACGTGGAGCTGAGTGGACTTGCCGATGACTGGTACCAGCGGTGTCAAGATCGGCCTCTGTGGAGGAGGCTCGTGAAGGATGCTACTGGGCAGTTGGAGGTAGTCGCCCTCCAACAACAACGGAGGGCGGAGGAGCGACGCTCACAACAACGAGCGGAGCGCCGGGTGGCCAAAGCACAGCAGGTTGGCACAGTAGGGGGCACAGGTGGTGCATCAGCCAGTCATCTCAGTCAGTCGACCCGTGGCACCTGGGTCTGCCCCGTGACCTCCTGCCAGCGGGCGTTCGACACTTCACGTGGCCTCAGGGTGCACATAGCCTGGCACAAGCGTCGTGGTGACGTCACCGCCACTTAGTGGCGAATGGCGGTTGTTGTTGTTGTGCGTGTGTGCGTGTGAAAGTGAGTGTGTGTGTGTGCAGGGAGATGATCATGGCGGTGGTGGCGGTGTACATGCGTGGTGCCGGCGTGTGTGTGTGTACGTGTGTGTCTATGTGTAGCGGTTAGCGCGCTGCGCTATGAACCTGGCGACCCGGGTTCGATTCCCGCTCACGGCCAACACCAGTGACGATTATCTGAACCGGTCCCGGGCCTCCCCTAGGTCGACTCAGCCTCAAATGAGTACCTGGTGCGGTGTGTAAACATCGCCACTAGGGAGACAAAGGCGGTCGGGCGTGGTGCTGGCCACCCACCCCCTCGTGTACCGTTCCGGCCTTCATAGGTGCTCGCTAACAGCACTTGCCCCTACAGTCTGTTAAGGCTATATGGGGGATCTTTGTTATCTTTGTGTGTGCGTGTGTGTGTGCGTGTGTGTGTCTGTGTGTGTGTGTGCGTGTGTGTGTGTGTGTGTGCAGGGAGATGATCATGGCGGCGGTGGCGGTGTACATGCGTGGTGCCGGTGTGTGTGTGTGTGCGCGTGTGTGTGTGTGCGTGTGTGTGTCTGTGTGTGTGTGTGCGTGTGTGTGCGTGTGTGTGTGTGTGTGCAGGGAGATGATCATGGCGGCGGTGGCGGTGTACATGCGTGGTGCCGGCGTGAGCGTGCCCAGCGCCCTGGCGCCCGCGCTCGCAGACGGCAGCGACAAGCGCAAGCGCAGCGTGTTCAACATGAAGAAGGTGCCCTCCACTCCAGCACCACCAGCACCAGCACCACCTCCACTCCAGCACCACCAGCACCACCACACCACCACCTCCACTCCAGCACCACCAGCACCACCACCAACACCACACCACCACCACCACATCACCACCTCCACTCCAGCACCAGCACCACCACCAGCACCACCACACCACCACCACATCACCACCTCCACTCCAGCACCACCACCACCACCACCTCTACTCCACCACCACCAACACCAACACCACCACACATCACCACCTCCACTCCACCACCAGCACCACCAGCACCAGCACCACCACCAGCACCACCACATCACCACCTCCACTCCACCACCAGCACCACCACCACCACACCACACATCACCACCTCCACTCCACCACCAGCACCACCACCAGCACCAACACCACCACACATCACCACCTCCACTCCACCACCACCACCACCAACACCACCAACACCACCACACATCACCACCACCACCACATCACCACACACCACCAGCACCACCACACCACCACACATCACCACCTCCACTCCACCACCAGCACCACCACCAGCACCACACATCACCACCTCCACTCCACCACCACCAACACCACCACACATCACCACCACCACATCACCACACACCACCAGCGCCACCACACCACCAACACCACCACACATCACCACCACCACATCACCACACACCACCAGCACCACCACACACCATACACCACCACACATCACCACACATAAACACACATCATCACCACCACATCACCACACACCACCATACACCACCACACATCACCACACATAACCACACATCACCACCACCACATCACCACGCACCATAGAGTGTGGGAAAAAAGTATTTGATCCCCTGCTGAATTTGTACGTTTGCCCACTGACAAAGAAATGATCAGTCTATAATTTTAATGATAGGTTTATTTGAACAGTGAGAGACAGAATAACAACAACAAAATCCAGAAAAACGCATGTCAAAAATGTTATAAATTGATTGGCATTTTAATGAGGGAAATAAGTATTTGACCCCTCTGCAAAACATGACTTAGTACTTGGTGACAAAACCCTTGTTGGCAATCACAGAGGTCAGACGTTTCTTGTAGTTGGCCACCAGGTTTGCACACATCTCAGGAGGGATTTTGTCCCACTCCTCTTTGCAGATCTTCTCCAAGTCATTAAGGTTTCGAGGCTGACGTTTGGCAACTCGAACCTTCAGCTCCCTCCACAGATTTTCTATGGGATTAAGGTCTGGAGACTGGCTAGGCCACTCCAGGACCTTAATGTGCTTCTTCTTGAGCCACTCCTTTGTTGCCTTGGCCGTGTGTTTTGGGTCATTGTCATGCTGGAATACCTGTCCACAACCCATTTTCAATGCCCTGGCTGAGGGAAGGAGGTTCTCACCCAAGATTTGACGGTACATGGCCCCGTCCATAGTCCCTTTGATGCGGTGAAGTTGTCCTGTCCCCTTAGCAGAAAAACACCCCCAAAGCATAATGTTTCCACCTCCATGTTTGACGGTGGGGATGGTGTTCTTGGGGTCATAGGCAGCATTCCTCCTCCAAACACAGCGAGTTAAGTTTATGCCAAAGACCTCCATTTTGGTCTCATCTGACCACAACACTTTCACCCAGTTGTCCTCTGAATCATTCAGATGTTCATTGGCAAACTTCTGACGGGCATGTATATGTGCTTTGTTGAGCAGGGGGACCTTGCGGGCGCTGCAGGATTTCAGTCCTTCATGGCGTAGTTTGTTACCAATTGTTTTCTTGGTGACTATGGTCCCAGCTGCCTTGAGATCATTGACAAGATCGTCCCGTGTAGGTCTGGGCTGATTCCTCACCGTTCTCATGATCATTGCAACTTCACGAGGTGAGATCTTGCATGGAGCCCCAGGCCGAGGGACATTAACAGTTCTTTTGTGTTTCTTCCATTTGCGAATAATCGCACCAACTGTTGTCACCTTCTCACCAAGCTGCTTGGCAATGGTCTTGTAGCCCATTCCAGCCTTGTGTAGGTCTAAAATCTTGTCCCTGACATCCTTGGAGAGCTCTTTGGTCTTGGCCATGGTGGAGAGTTTGGAATCTGATTGATTGATTGCTTCTGTGGATAGGTGTCTTATATACAGGTAACAAGCTGAGATTAGGATCACTCCCTTTAAGAGTGTGCTCCTAATCTCAGCTCGTTACCTGTATAAAGGACACCTGGGAGCCAGGAATCTTTCTGATTGAGAGGGGGTCAAATACTTATTTCCCTCATTAAAATGCAAATCAATTTATAACATTTTTGACATGCGTTTTTCTGGATTTTGTTGTTATTCTGTCTCTCACTGTTCAAATAAATCTACCATTAAAATGATAGACTGATAATTTCTTTGTCAGTGGGCAAACGTACAAAATCAGCAGGGGATCAAATACTTTTTTCCCTCACTGTACACCACCACACATCACCACACATCACCACACACCATACACCACCACACCACCACACATCACCACCACCACACCACCACCACACACCACCACCACCACACATTACCACACACCATACACCACCACACCACCACTCATCACCACCACCACAAACCACCACCACCACACCACCACCACACACCACCACCACACATCACCACACACCATACACCACTACACATCACCACCACCACAAACCACCACCACCACACACCACCACCACACCACCACACCACCACTGTGTGTAACTGTGTGTGTGTCTGTGTGTGTCTGTGTGTGTGTCTGTGTGTGACTTTGTGTGTGTGTCTTTGTGTGTGTGTGTGTGTTTGTGTGTTTGTGTGTGTGTTTGTGCTCGCTAACAGCACTTGCCTCTACAGTCTGTTAAGGCTATACGCAGGATCTTTGTGTTTGTGTGTGTGTAACTGTGTGTGTGTGACTGTGTGTGTGTAACTGTGTGTGTAACTGTGTGTGTGTAGCGGTTAGCGCGCTGCGCTATGAACCTGGCGACCCGGGTTCGATTCCCGCTCACGGCCAACAACAGTGACGATTATCTGAACCGGTACTGGGCCTCCCTAGGTCGACTCAGCCTTAAATGAGTACCTGGTGCGGTGGATAAAAACATTGCCACTGGGGAGATTAAGGAGGTCGGGCGTGGTGCTGGCCACCCACCCCCTCGTGTACCGTTCCGGCCTTCATAGGTGCTCGCTAACAGCACTTGCCCCTACAGTCTGTTAAGGCTATACGGGGGATCTTTGTGTGTGTAACTGTGTGTGTGTGTGACTGTGTGTGTGTAACTGTGTGTGTAACTGTGTGTGTGTGTGACTGTGTGTGTGTAACTGTGTGTGTGTGTGTAACTGTGTGTGTGTGACTGTGTGTGTGTGACTGTGTGTGTAACTGTGTGTGTGTGAAACTGTGTGTGTGTGTGTAACTGTGTGTGTAACTGTGTGTGTGTAACTGTGTGTGTGTGTTACTGTGTGTGTGTAACTGTGTGTGTGTGTTACTGTGTGTGTGTGTAACTGTGTGTGTGTGTAACTGTGTGTGTGTGTGACTGTGTATGTGTGTGACTGTGTGTGTGTGTAACTGTGTGTGTGTGTAACTGTGTGTGTGTGACTGTGTGTAACTGTGTGTGTGTGTGTAACTGTGTGTGTGTAACTGTGTGTATGTAACTGTGTGTGTGTAACTGTGTGTGTGTGTAACTGTGTGACTGTGTGTGTAACTGTGTGTGTGTAACTGTGAGTGTGTGAATGGGGAGCGATAGTGTAGCGGTTAGCGCGCTGCGTTATGAACCTGGCGACACGGGTTCGATTCCCGCTCACGGCCAACACCAGTGACGATTATCTGAACCGGTCCCGGGCCTCCCCTAGGTCGACTCAGCCTCAAATGAGTACCTGGTGTGGTGTGTAAACATTGCCACTAGGGAGACAAAGGCGGTCGGGCGTGGTGCTGGCCACCCACCCCCTCGTGTACCGTTCCGGCCTTCATAGGTGCTCGCTAACAGCACTTGCTCCTACAGTCTGTCAAGGCTATATGGGGGATCTTTGTGTGACTGTGTGTGTGTGACTGTGTGTGTGTAACTGTGTGTGTAACTGTGTGTGTGTAACTGTGTGTGTGTAACTGTGTAACTGTGTGTAACTGTGTGTGTGTGTGACTGTGTGTGTGTGTAACTGTGTGTGTGTGTGTAACTGTGTGTGTGTGTGTAACTGTGTGTGTGTGTGTGTAACTGTGTGTGTGTGTGACTATGTGTGTGTAACTGTGTGACTGTGTGTGTGACTGTGTGTGTGGAACTGTGTGTGTGTGTGTAACTGTGTGTGTGTGTGTAACTGTGTGTGTGTGTGTGCGCGTGTCCAGACGCTGGGGCCCAAGAAGGAGAAGGAGGAGAAGAAGGGGGGAGGGGGCCGCCCGTCGCTGTTCCGTGACTACATCCTGAGGCCGGCCCAACGGGGCGGGGGCGACGGTCAGTCTGTGTGTGTGTGTGTGGGTCCACGTGTATGTGTGTGGGTGTGTGTGTGGGTCCACGTGTGTGTGTGTGTGGGTCCACGTGTATGTGTGTGTGGGTCCACGTGTGTGTGTGTGTGTGGGTCCACGTGTGTGTGTGTGTGTGGGTCCATGTGTGTGTGTGTGTGGGTCCACGTGTGTGTGTGTGTGGGTCCACGTGTGTGTTTGTGTGTGTGGGTCCACGTGTGTGTGTGTGTGTGGGTCCACGTGTGTGTGTGTGTGTGGGTCCACGTGTGTGTGTGTGTGTGGGTCCACGTGTGTGTGTGTGTGGGTCCACGTGTGTGTGTGTGTGGGTCCACGTGTGTGTGTGTGTGTGGGTCCACGTGTGTGTGTGTGTGTGTGGGTCCACGTGTGTGTGTGTGGGTCCACGTGTGTGTGTGTGTGGGTCCACGTGTGTGTGTGTGTGGGTCCACGTGTGTGTGTGTGTGTGTGGGTCCACGTGTGTGTGTGTGGGTGTGTGTGTGTGTGGGTCCACGTGTGTGTGTGTGTGTGGGTCCACGTGTGTGTGGGTGTGTGTGGGTCCACATGTGTGTGTGTGTGTGGGTCCACGTGTGTGTGTGTGTGGGTCCACATGTGTGTGTGTGTGTGGGTCCACGTGTGTGTGTGTGTGGGTCCACGTGTGTGTGTGTGTGTGGGTCCACGTGTGTGTGTGTGTGTGGGTCCACGTGTGTGTGTGTGTGTGGGTCCACGTGTGTGTGTGTGTGTGGGTCCACGTGTGTGTGTGTGGGTCCACGTGTGTGTGTGTGGGTCCACGTGTGTGTGTGTGTGTGTGGGTCCACGTGTGTGTGTGTGTGGGTCCACGTGTGTGTGTGTGGGGTGGGTCCACGTGTGTGTGTGTGTGTGTGGGTCCACGTGTGTGTGTGTGTGTGGGTCCACGTGTGTGTGTGTGGGTCCACGTGTGTGTGTGTGTGTGGGTCCACGTGTGTGTGTGTGTGGGTCCACGTGTGTGTGTGTGTGTGTGTGGGTCCACGTGTGTGTGTGTGTGTGGGTCCACGTGTGTGTGTGTGTGTGGGTCCACGTGTGTGTGTGTGTGGGTCCACGTGTGTGTGTGTGTGTGGGTCCACGTGTGTGTGTGTGGGTCCACGTGTGTGTGTGTGTGTGTGGGTCCACGTGTGTGTGTGTGTGTGTGGGTCCACGTGTGTGTGTGTGGGGTGGGTCCACGTGTGTGTGTGTGTGGGTCCACGTGTGTGTGTGTGTGGGTCCACGTGTGTGTGTGTGGGTCCACGTGTGTGTGTGTGTGTGTGGGTCCACGTGTGTGTGTGTGTGTGGGTCCACGTGTGTGTGTGTGTGTGTGGGTCCACGTGTGTGTGTGTGTGTGGGTCCACGTGTGTGTGTGTGTGTGGGTCCACGTGTGTGTGTGTGGGTCCACGTGTGTGTGTGGGTCCACGTGTGTGTGTGGGTCCACGTGTGTGTGTGTGTGGGTCCACGTGTGTGTGTGTGTGGGTCTACGTGTGTGTGTGTGGGTCTACGTGTGTGTGTGGGTCCACGTGTGTGTGTGGGTCCACGTGTGTGTGTGGGTCCACGTGTGTGTGTGTGTGTGGGTCCACGTGTGTGTGTGGGTCCACGTGTGTGTGTGGGTCCACGTGTGTGTGTGTGTGTGGGTCCATGTGTGTGTGTGTGGGTCCACGTGTGTGTGTGTGTGGGTTTACGCGTGTGTGTGTCTGTGTGTGGGTCCACGTGTGTGTGTGTGGGTCCACGTGTGTGTGTGTCCACGTGTGTGTGTGTGGGTCCACGTGTGTGTGTGTGGGTCCACGTGTGTGTGTGTGGGTCCACGTGTGTGTGTGTGTGGGTCCACGTATGTGTGTGTGTGTGGGTCCACGTGTGTGTGTGCGTGGGTCCACGTGTGTGTGTGTGTGGGTCCACGTGTGTGTGGGTCCACGTGTGGATCCACGTGTGTGTGTGTGTGGGTCCACGTGTGTGTGTGTGGATCCACGTGTGTGTGTGGGTCCACGTGTGTCTGCTACAGCAGAGGTGTAGTGAATTCCAACAAGACCTACATCTCTGCTTCATTGACCTGGTCAAGCCCTATGATACCATCAGTAGGCCTGGGCTCTGGGTTGTTCTTCGTGCTTTCGGAGTCCCTGACTCTCTTCTCACGATCATTAAGGACCTTTATGATGGTGAGCAGGCCCAGGTAAAACTACGTGGCCTGGAGTCAGAGCCATTCCCTGTACACCTTGGGGTGCGACAGGGATGTCCTCTGGCTCCCACATTATTTAACATCTATTTTGACCACGTAGTTCATGAAGCCTTCAATAGCTGTACCGAGGGAATCTCCATTTGGTACAGATATAATGGGAGGCTGATCGATGCCCGGGTGCGGTCAAGGGATGGCTCCCTATTGCTCAACCACGTTATGTATGCCGATGATTTGGTAATAGCTGCTCATTCAGAGGAGGAGTTGGAGACGCTGCTGCTGAGACTGGAGCGTGCCACTAAGAGGTGGGGCCTTACCATCAGCCCCACCAAAACTAAGCACCTGCCTGGGTATTTTGTACCATCGGACACTCCACCCCCACAACTCCCAATCGGTGATGGGGCAGTTGTGGAGAGAGTGGAGAGTTTCCCATACCTGGGCAGTGTGCTTATGACCGGCTCCAGTTTCACAGCAGAGGTCTCGCGCCGAATCATTTGAGCGGCATCGTCTTTTCGTCGGCTGCCTGACGCTCTGCGGAAGCTTCCCGGTCTGAAACGACGGAGGCCAGAGGAGCGAAGCTCACAGGGCCACAGACTCAACACCGCAGCAGCCACCGTGTGGCTCAGTTATGACGCTGTGGTTGTTGTTGTTGTGCGTGAGTCGGGGTGCATGGAACGCCACAGCACGACGCACGTAGAGCATCGTGGGTTCCCCGGTTAAAAATCACACCCACAAGGTAGTCACCTGGTGATCCCTGTGGGGACCAGAGTGGTCCCTTCAAGTGGAATGGAGCTCAGAGGTAGCTCTTTGATATCCACTTCCGTGGGCTGATCTGTGGGGACCAGAGTGGTCCCTTAAAGTAGAATGGAGCTCAGAGGTAGCTCTTTGATATCCACTTCCGTGGGCCGATCTGTGGGGACCAAAGTGGTCACTTCAAGTAGAATGGAGCTCAGAGGTAGCTCTTTGATATCCACTTCTCAGAAGTAGCTCTTTGATATCCACTTCTCAGAGGTAGCTCTTTGATATCCACTTCTCAGAGGTAGCTCTTTGATATCCACTTCTCAGAAGTAGCTCTTTGATATCCACTTCTCAGAGGTAGCTCTTTGATATCCACTTCTCAGTGGTAGCTCTTTGATATCCACTTCTCAGAGGTAGCTCTTTGATATCCACTTCTCAGAAGTAGCTCTTTGATATCCACTTCTCAGAGGTAGCTCTTTGATATCCACTTCTCAGAGGTAGCTCTTTGATATCCACTTCTCAGAAGTAGCTCTTTGATATCCACTTCTCAGAAGTAGCTCTTTAATATCCACTTCTCAGAAGTAGCTCTTTGATATCCACTTCTCAGAAGTAGCTCTTTGATATCCACTTCTCAGAGGTAGCTCTTTGATATCCACTTCTCAGTGGTAGCTCTTTGATATCCACTTCTCAGAGGTAGCTCTTTGATATCCACTTCTCAGAAGTAGCTTTTTGATATCCACTTCTCAGAGGTATCTCTTTGATATCCACTTCTCAGAAGTAGCTCTTTGATATCCACTTCTCAGAGGTAGCTCTTTGATATCCACTTCTCAGAGGTAGCTCTTTGATATCCACTTCTCAGAAGTAGCTCTTTGATATCCACTTCTCAGAAGTAGCTCTTTAATATCTACTTCTCAGAAGTAGCTCTTTGATATCCACTTCTCAGAAGTAGCTATTTGATATCCACTTCTCAGAGGTAGCTCTTTGATATCCACTTCTCAGAAGTAGCTCTTTGATATCCACTTCTCAGAGGTAGCTCTTTGATATCCACTTCTCAGAAGTAGCTCTTTGATATCCACTTCTCAGAAGTAGCTCTTTGATATCCACTTCTCAGAAGTAGCTCTTTGATATCCACTTCTCAGAGGTAGCTCTTTGATATCCACTTCTCAGAGGTAGCTCTTTGATATCCACTTCTCAGAAGTAGCTCTTTGATATCCACTTCTAACAGGCAGCTCTTTGATATCCACTTCTCAGAGGTAGCTCTTTGATATCCACTTCTCAGAAGTAGCTCTTTGATATCCACTTCTAACAGGCAGCTCTTTGATATCCACTTCCCAGAGGTAGCTCTGCGAGAGCTCCCAACGGATTCCTGATCGTGGGACTACCCCTAGGTCGACTCGGCCTCAAAAGGAGTGCCCTGGTGCGGTTACGTGTAAGACGTCAGCACCGGGGGGGATACAAAGACGGCCGGGCGGACGCGCGATGCCGGCCGCCGTGCCGGCGTGCACTCGACAGCGCTTGCCCCGGCAGTCCATTGAAGGCTACCTGGGGGACTTTTGTCTCCCCGCAGGGCAAGGGAGCAGCGTGGCGAGCATGGTGCGCCAGTTCGAGCCGGTGCCGGGGGGAGGGGCCGGGGGCTTCGAGGGGGGGGGCCTGGAGCTGGGATCAACGGGGGACCTGGGGGAGACGCGGGGGGGCGGCAGAGAGTACGCACGCACACACACGTACACACACACACGTACACGTACACACACACACGTACACACACACACACGTACACACACGCACACACACGCACACACACACACACGTACACACACACACGTACACACACACACACACGTACACACACACACACACGTACACACACACACGTACACACACACACGTACACACACGTACACACACACACACACACGTACACACACACACACGTACACACACGTACACACACACACGTACACACACACACACGTACACACACGTACACGTACACACACACACGTACACACACACGTACACACACACACACGCACACACACGTACACACACACACGTACACACACACACACGTACACAAACGTACACACACACACATACGCACGCACACACACACACGTACACATGCACGCACACACGTACACACGCACACGCACGCACACACGTACACACGCACATACACACGCACACACACACACACACGCAAGCACGCACGCACACACACGCACGCACACACACACGTACACACGCACGCACACATGTACACACGCACGCACACACGTACACAGGCACGCACAAGCACACACACACGCACACACACACGTACACATGCACGCACACATGTACACACGCACGCACACACGTACACAAGCACGCACACAAGCACACACGCACACACGCACGCACACACGTACACACGCACGCACACGTACGCACGCACGCACACACGCAACGCACGCACGCATGTACCCATGTACGCACGCACACACGTACACACACACACACGTACACACACACACACACGTACACACACACACACGTACACGTACACACACACACACGTATGCACGTACACTACCCACCCCCTCTTGCTCCATGCCGGCTTTCGTAGGTGCTCACGAAACAGCACTTGCCGCAAGCCGGAGGACCTTTGTCTTTGTGTGCCTGCAGGTCGGGCGGTTTGCGAGTGGGCCGCTCGGAGAGCCTGCGGGCCATCGATGGCGGCCGCCGCTCCCCCGGCTCCTCCTCGCGCTCCAAGAGTGACATCGACAGGGAGGCCGCCATGGAGGCCACGGCGCGCATGGGCCCCCCCCCCACGCCAACACCCAGGTGGTACAGCCCATCTTATCACCCCCGCTCACTTGCACCCAGGTGGTACAGCCCATCTTATCACCCCCGCTCACGTGCACCCAGGTGGTACAGCCCATCTTATCACCCCCGCTCACGTGCACCCAGGTGGTACAGACCATCTTATCACCCCCGCTCACGTGCACCCAGGTGGTACAGACCATCTTATCACCCCCGCTCACGTGCACCCAGGTGGTACAGCCCATCTTATCACCCCCGCTCACGTGCACCCAGGTGGTACAGACCATCTTATCACCCCCGCTCACGTGCACCCAGGTGGTACAGCCCATCTTATCACCCCCGCTCACGTGCACCCAGGTGGTACAGCCCATCTTATCACCCCCGCTCACGTGCACCCAGGTGGTACAGCCCACCGCATGGGGGCTACTTGGTTGTGACTCCGTGGTGCCGCTGTGTTGTTGTTCCGCAGGACGCCCGGAGACGTGACGCCACCTCGCACCCCTCGCAGCTGGCGCAGGTACCTGTGGACATCGCCATCATCGTCACCGTCATCGTCACCATCATCGTCACCATCATCATCGTCACCATCATCGTCACCATCGTTATCGTCACCATCATCATCATCGCTATCGTCGCCATCGCCATCATCGTCGCCATCGTCACCATCGCTATCGTCACCGTCGCCATCGTCACCATCGCCATCATCGTCACCATCGCCACCATCGTCACCATCGCCATCATCGTCACCATCGCTATCGTCACCATCGCCACCATCGTCACCATCACCATCATCGTCACCATCGCTATCGTCACCATCGTCACCATCGCCATCGTCACCGTCATCATTGTCACCATTGTCACCATCATCGTCACCATCATCGTCACCATCGCCATCGTCACCATCATCGTCACCATCGCCATCGTCACCGTCCTTATCGTCATCGTCACCGTCATCATCGTCACCATCGTCACCATTATCGTCACCATCGCCATCGTCACCATCACCATCGTCACCATCGTCACCATCATCGTCACCATCATCGTCACCATCATCGTCACCATCGTCACCATCGCCACCATCGTCACCATCGTCACCATCATCGTCACCATCATCGTCACCATCATCGTCACCATTATCGTCACCATCGCCATCGTCACCATCATCATCATCACCGTCATCATCGTCACCGTTGTCACCATCGTCATGATCACCATCATTACCATCAAAGCTATCATCATAATTACCACCACCATCATCACTGTCACTATTGTCATTGTTACCATCATCACCATCATCAAACTCGCTGCCATCACCACCGTCATGATTGCCGCCATCATCATTGTTGTCATCATCACCACACACGCACACGCACGCACACGCACACACACGCACACACACGCACACACACGCACACACACGCGCACACACACGCGCACACACACGCACGCACGCACACACACGAACGCACGCGCACACACGCACACACACGCACACACACACACACACACACGCGCACACACGCGCGCGATGATGCCGAGCGTCTGACCACAGCGATCGGCCAACCGCCGGCGCCCGCTTTCCGTGCCGCCCCCGGCGGGCGCCGCCGCCGCCTCGCTCCGGCTTCGCCGCCGTGCCCCCACGCTCATCGTCCGTGAGCCGCCGACCTCGGCCCGCGTGGCCCGGGCCGGCAGATCCCCGCGGCTCGGCCTCTCTGCCTCACCACGAGAGGCCGCCGCCGCCGCCGCCGCCGCCGTCGCCGGCCCGCGGGCCGCCCCTCCGCCCGCCGGGCAGTGGCCGGGCGGCGGCAAGGGAGGGAGTTTGTCAGCCCCATCTGTGGGCGGTCCACCAACCCCCGCCGCTGTCTTGTTTGCGGCGCCGGGCCAGAGCGGCCGCTTGCCGGCGGCGGCGTGAGATTATAAATAGAATATAAAAATATAAAATCCACACCGGCCCTGCCGCCGCTGCCGCCGCCGCTGCCGCCGCCGCTGCCGCTGCTGCCGCTGTATATTTGGAGTTTGAGTCTCTCCCTCTCTCCCTCCCCGCGGCCACGTGGATTTTTCTGCGGTTTTCCCCTCCACGTTTAGAGTCGGCGTCGCCGCATGCGACGACGACGACGATGATGACGACAACGACGATGACGACGATGACGACGATGACGATGACGACGATGAGGACGACGATGACGATGACGACGTTGACGACGATGCTGAGCCGCTCGTTTGAGCCGTCGTCGTTTGCTGTGGCCACGCAGCAACTCGGTGGCTCCTTGCCCAGGTAGAATGAAGAACGAGTCGCGGGACACGGAGCGCCGGGGTTGCCACGGCGGCGGTGGCGGCGGTGCCGCCGGGCCCGGCCGTTGCCAGCGGTGGCACCGTGAGTTTGTGATAGAAATAAACTCGTGAGACGTCCACATCGATCCATGGATAGCCAAGAGGACGGTCGAGCAGAGACGCCCTGCGGTGTTCCTGTGCCACGGTGTTCCTGTGCCACGGTGTTCCTGTGCCACGGTGTTCCTGTGCCACAGTGTTCCTGTGCGACGGTGTTCCTGTGCCACGGTGTTCCTGTGCCACGGTGTTCACGCCCTGCGGTGTTCCTGTGCCACGGTGTTCCTGTGCCACGGTGTTCCTGTGCCACGGTGTTCCTGTGCCACGGTGTTCCTGTGCCACGGTGTTCCTGTGCCACGGTGTTCCTGTGCCACGGTGTTCACACCCTGCGGTGTTCCTGTGCCACGGTGTTCCTGTGCCACGGTGTTCCTGTGCCACGGTGTTCACGCCCTGCGGTGTTCCTGTGCCACGGTGTTCCTGTGCCACGGTGTTCCTGTGCCACGGTGTTCCTGTGCCACGGTGTTCCTGTGCCACGGTGTTCCTGTGCCACGGTGTTCACACCCTGCGGTGTTCCTGTGCCACGGTGTTCCTGTGCCACGGTGTTCCTGTGCC
Organism: Petromyzon marinus; assembly: GCF_048934315.1. NCBI lineage: Eukaryota > Metazoa > Chordata > Hyperoartia > Petromyzontiformes > Petromyzontidae > Petromyzon > Petromyzon marinus. The sequence continues at coordinate 789,876 of NC_133728.1, read as the reverse complement.
ACGGTGTTCACGCCCTGCGGTGTTTCCGTGCCACGGTGTTCCTGTGCCACGGTGTTCCCACCCTGTGGTGTTCCCGCCCTGTGGTGTTCCCGCCCTGCGGTGTTCCTGTGCCACGGTGTTCCCGCCCTGCGGTGTTTTTGTGCCACGGTGTTCCTGTGCCACGGTGTTCCTGTGCCACGGTGTTCACACCCTGCGGTGTTCCTGTGCCACGGTGTTCCCGCCCTGCGGTGTTCCTGTGCCACGGTGTTCCCGCCCTGCGGTGTTTCCGTGCCGTCGATGGTGACTCTCCCCCGGCCTGTTTGGGGGTTTCCCTCCTTCAGGGCCTGGTCTACTTCTTCGTCTTCTGGACTAACCGGATCCTCCTCCGCACCAGAAAAGTAGTTCCCCCTCCCCCCCTCCGCCGCTTCGCTCCCTCGTGGCCTCCGTGTCGTCATCGTCGTCATCGTCGCTTCTCCGTCTGTGTTCCGTGTGCCCGGGATGGGGGGCTGGGGGGGGGGGCTGGGGGGGGGCTGGGGGG
>NC_133728.1:734359-784359 GCF_048934315.1 Petromyzon marinus | reverse complement strand
CTTGCCCCAACAGTCTGTTTAGGCTATACGGGGAATCTTTGTGTGTGTGTACGTGTGTGTGTGTGTGTGTACATGCGTGTGTGTGTACGTGTGTGTGTGTGCGTGTGTGTGTGACTGTGTGTGTACGTGTGTGTGTGTACGTGTGTGTGTGTGTGTGTACGTGTGTGTGTACGTGTGTGTGTGACTGTGTGTGTGTACGTGTGTGTGTGTGACTGTGTGTGTACGTGTGTGTGTGTGACTGTGTGTGTGTACGTGTGTGTGTGCGTGCAGAGCTGCTGCACACGGAGCGTGCCCACGTGCGCATGCTCAAGGTGCTCAAGGCGCTGTTCTGCGACCGCCTGCTGCAGAACGGCGTCGCGTCCGAGGCCGAGGTGCGGCAGATCTTCCCCAACCTCGACGCGCTGCTGCCTCTCCACGGTGAGGGACCTCGCTCGCTCGCTCACTCGCTCAGTCACTCACTCGCTCAGTCACTCACTCGCTCAGTCACTCGCTGGCTCAGTCACTCACTCAGTCACTCACTCAGTCACTCGCTCAGTCACTCACTCAGTCACTCGCTCGCTCAGTCACTCGCTGGCTCAGTCACTCGCTCAGTCACTCAGTCACTCACTCAGTCACTCGCTCGCTCAGTCACTTGCTCGCTCAGTCACTCGCTGGCTCAGTCACTCGCTCAGTCACTCGCTCAGTCACTCGCTCAGTCACTCACTCAGTCACTCGCTCGCTCAGTCACTCACTCGCTCAGTCACTCGCTGGCTCAGTCACTCGCTCAGTCACTCGCTCAGTCACTCGCTCAGTCACTCACTCAGTCACTCACTCGCTCAGTCACTCGCTGGCTCAGTCACTCGCTCAGTCACTCAGTCACTCACTCAGTCACTCACTCGCTCGCTCAGTCACTCACTCAGTCACTCACTCGCTCGCTCAGTCACTCACTCAGTCACTCGCTCGCTCAGTCACTCACTCAGTCACTCACTCACTCACTCAGTCACTCACTCGCTCGCTCAGTCACTCACTCAGTCACTCGCTCGCTCAGTCACTCACTCAGTCACTCGCTCGCTCACTCACTCACTCACTCGCTCGCTCGCTCAGTCACTCGCTCAGTCACTCGCTCAGTCACTCGCTCGCTCACTCACTCGCTCGCTCAGTCACTCGCTCGCTCAGTCACTCGCTCGCTCAGTCACTCGCTCGCTCACTCACTCACTCACTCGCTCAGTCACTCGCTCAGTCGCTCGCTCGCTCAGTCACTCAGTCACTCGCTCGCTCAGTCACTCGCTCGCTCAGTCACTCAGTCACTCGCTCGCTCAGTCACTCGCTCGCTCACTCACTCACTCACTCGCTCAGTCACTCGCTCAGTCGCTCGCTCGCTCAGTCACTCACTCGCTCGCTCAGTCACTCGCTTGCTCAGTCACTCGCTCGCTCAGTCACTCGCTCAGTCACTCACTCGCTCAGTCACTCGCTCGCTCGCTCAGTCACTCGCTCAGTCGCTCGCTCGCTCAGTCACTCACTCGCTCGCTCAGTCACTCGCTCAGTCACTCACTCGCTCAGTCACTCGCTCGCTCACTCAGTCACTCGCTCGCTCAGTCACTCGCTCGCTCAGTCACTCGCTCAGTCACTCGCTCGCTCAGTCACTTGCTCGCTCAGTCACTCGCTCAGTCACTCGCTCGCTCAGTCACTCGCTCACTAACTCACTCGCTCAGTCACTCACTCGCTCGCTCACTCACTAACTCGCTCGCTCACTCGCTCAGTCACTCGCTCGCTCACTCGCACAGTCACTCGCTCGCTCACTCACTCGCTCGCTCACTCACTAACTCATTGTCACTCGCTCGCTCACTAACTCGCTCAGTCACTCGCTCGCTCAGTCACTCGCTCGCTCAGTCACTCGCTCGCTCACTCACTAACGCGCTCAGTCACTCGCTCACTAACTCGCTCACTAACTCGCTCAGTCACTCGCTCGCTCTGTCACTCACTCACTCAGTCGCTCGCTCACTCATTCACTCGCTCGCTCATTCACTAACTCGCTCAGTCACTCGCTCGCTCAGTCACTCACTCACTCAGTCGCTCGCTCACTCATTCACTCGCTCGCTCATTCACTAACTCGCTCAGTCACTCGCTCGCTCACTCACTCGCTCGCTCACTCGCTCGCTCAGTCACTCGCTCGCTCACTCACTCGCTCGCTCACTCGCTCGCTCAGTCACTCGCTCGCTCACTCACTCGCTCAGTCACTCGCTCGCTCAGTCACTCGCTCACTCACTCGCTCACTAACTCGCTCAGTCACTCACTCACTCAGTCACTCGCTTGCCTGCTTACTCACTCACTCATTAACTCGCTCACTTGCTCAGTCACTCGCTCAGTCACTCGCTCGCTCGGTCACTCACTCGCTCACTCACTCGCTCAGTCACTTGCTCGCTCACTCACTCGCTCAGTCACTCGCTCGCTCGCTCAGTCACTCGCTCGCTCACTCACTCGCTCAGTCACTCGCTCGCTCGCTCACTCACTTGCTCAGTCACTCGCTCGCTCACTCACTCGCTCAGTCACTCGCTCACTCGCTCAGTCACTCGCTCGCTCACTCGCCCAATCACTCGCCCAGTCACTCACTCACACACTCAGTCACTCACTCACCCACCCACTCACTCACCCACCCACCCACCCACTGACTCACCCACTCACTTCCTCACTCGCTCGCCCAGTCACTCGCTCAGTCCCAGCACGTGACGTGAGGACTCCCAGCACGTGACGTGAGTGAGTCCCACCACGTGACGTGAGTGAGTCCCACCACGTGACGTGAGTGAGTCCCACCACGTGACGTGAGTGAGTCTCACCACGTGACGTGTGTGAGTCCCAGCACGTGACGTGTGTGAGTCCCACCACGTGACGTGTGTGAGTCCCACCACGTGACGTGTGTGAGTCCCACCACGTGACGTGTGTGAGTCCCAGCACGTGACGTGTGTGAGTCCCACCACGTGAGTGAGTCCCACCACGTGACGTGAGTGAGTCCCACCACGTGACGTGTGTGAGTCCCACCACGTGAGTGAGTCCCACCACGTGACGTGAGTGAGTCCCAGCTCGTGTGTGAGGAGTCCCAGCACGTGACGTGAGTGAGTCCCAGCTCGTGTGTGAGTGAGTCCCACCACGTGACGTGAGTGAGTCCCACCACGTGACGTGAGTGAGTCCCACCACGTGACGTGAGTGAGTCCCACCACGTGACGTGCGTGAGTCCCACCACGTGACGTGTGTGAGGAGTCCCACCACGTGACGTGAGTGAGTCCCACCATGTGACGTGAGTGAGTCCCAGCACGTGACGTGAGTGAGTCCCACCATGTGACGTGAGTGAGTCCCACCATGTGACGTGAGTGAGTCCCACCACGTGACGTGAGTGAGTCCCACCATGTGACGTGAGTGAGTCCCAGCACGTGACGTGAGTGAGTCCCACCATGTGACGTGAGTGAGTCCCACCACGTGACATGAGTGAGTCCCACCACGTGACGTGAGTGAGTCCCACCACGTGACGTGAGTGAGTCCCAGCTCGTGACGTGAGTGAGTCCCAGCACGTGACGTGAGTGAGTCCCACCACGTGACGTGAGTGAGTCCCAGCACGTGACGTGAGTGAGTCCCACCACGTGACGTGAGTGAGTCCCACCACGTGACGTGAGTGAGTCCCAGCACGTGACGTGAGTGAGTCCCACCACGTGACGTGAGTCCCACCACGTGACGTGTGTGAGTCCCACCACGTGACGTGTGTGAGTCCCACCACGTGACGTGTGTGAGTCCCAGCTCGTGTGTGAGGAGTCCCACCACGTGACGTGAGTGAGTCCCAGCTCGTGACGAGTGTGAGTCCCACCACGTGACGTGTGTGAGTCCCACCACGTGACGTGAGTGAGTCCCAGCACGTGACGTGAGTGAGTCCCACCATGTGACGTGAGTGAGTCCCACCACGTGACGTGAGTGAGTCCCAGCACGTGACGTGCGTGAGTCCCACCACGTGACGTGAGTGAGTCCCACCACGTGACGTGTGTGAGTCCCACCACGTGACGTGAGTGAGTCCCACCACGTGACGTGAGTGAGTCCCACCACGTGACGTGAGTGAGTCCCACCACGTGACGTGAGTGAGTCCCACCACGTGACATGTGTGAGGACTCCCAGCTCGTGACGTGAGTGAGTCCCACCACGTGACGTGAGTGAGTCCCACCACGTGACGTGTGTGAGTCCCACCACGTGACATGTGTGAGGACTCCCAGCATGTGACGTGAGTGAGTCCCACCACGTGACGTGAGTGAGTCCCATCACGTGACGTGAGTGAGTCCCAGCTTGTGCGTGAGGAGTCCCACCACGTGACGTGCGTGAGTCCCACCACGTGACGTGAGTGAGTCCCACCACGTGACGTGAGTGAGTCCCACCACGTGACGTGGGTGAGTCCCACCACGTGACGTGAGTGAGTCCCACCACGTGACGTGAGTGAGTCCCAGCACGTGACGTGAGTGAGTCCCACCATGTGACGTGAGTGTGTCCCACCACGTGACGTGAGTGAGTCCCACCATGTGACGTGTGTGAGTCCCACCACGTGACGTGGGTGAGTCCCACCACGTGACGTGAGTGAGTCCCACCACGTGACGTGAGTGAGTCCCAGCACGTGACGTGAGTGAGTCCCACCACGTGACGAGTGTGAGTCCCAGCTCGTGTGTGAGTGAGTCCCACCACATGACGTGAGTGAGTCCCACCACGTGACGGCAGTGAGTCCCACCACGTGACGTGTGTGAGTCCCACCACGTGACGTGAGTGAGTCCCACCACGTGACGTGAGTGAGTCCCACCACGTGAAGTGTAACGTGACGTGAGTGAGTCCCACCACGTGACGTGAGTGAGTCCCACCACGTGACGTGAGTGAGTCCCACCACGTGAAGTGTAACGTGACGTGAGTGAGTCCCACCACGTGACGTGAGTGAGTCCCACCACGTGAAGTGTAACGTGACGTGAGTGAGTCCCACCACGTGACGTGAGTGAGTCCCACCACGTGACGTGTGACGTGACGTGAGTGAGTCCCACCACGTGATGTGTGACGTGACGTGAGTGAGTCCCAGCTCGTGACGCACGTCAGGGGAAAGTTCTCCCAGCCGGTGCCGGGCCTCCCCCTCGGTGCGTGCCGACACTCTCTTCGCGGCACTTGCCCCGGCGGCGTTGAAGGCTACACGGGGCACCTTTGTCTTTGCAGAGTCTCTGAATGTGGCCATGAAGAAGCTGAAGGAGAACGAGCCCCTGGTGGATGGCGTAGGAGACGCCCTGTTAGCCAGGGTGGGGGACGCCACCCACTCAGTCACTCACCCAGTCACTCATCCAGTCACTCACCCAGTCACTCAGCCAGTCACTCACCCACTCAGTCACTCAGTCACTCACCCAGTCACTCACCCAGTCACTCAGCCAGTCACTCACCAAGTCACTCACCCAGTCACTCACTCAGTCACTCACCCAGTCACTCACCCACTCACTCGCCCAGTCACTCGCCCAGTCACTCACTCACACACTCAGTCACTCACCCAGTCACTTACCCACTCACTCACCCACTCAGTCACTCACCCAGTCACTCACCCACTCACTCACCCACTCAGTCACTCACCCAGTCACTCACCCACTCACTCACCCACTCAGTCACTCACCCAGTCACTCACCCACTCACTCACCCACTCACTCACCCACTCAGTCACTCACTCAATCACTCAGTCACTCACTCACTCACTCACCCACTCAGTCACTCACTCAGTTACTCACTTTATTCACTCACTCACCCACTCAGTCACTCACTCAGTTACTCACTCACTCGCCCAGTCACTCACTCAGTCAGTCACTCACCCACCCAGTCACTCACCCACTCACTCACCCACTCAGTCAGTCACTCACCCAGTCACTCACCCAGTCACTCACCCACTCAGTCACTCACTCACTCACACACTCAGTTACTCAGTCACTCACTCACTCACACACTCACTCACTCACACACTCAGTTACTCACACACTCAGTCACTCACTCACTCACACACTCACTCACTCACTCACACACTCAGTTACTCAGTCACTCAGTCACTCACTCACTCACACACTCACTCACTCACACACTCAGTTACTCACTCACACACTCACTCACTCACACACTCACTCACTCACACACTCACTCACTCACACACTCAGTTACTCACTCACTCAGTCACTCACTCACTCACACACTCACTCACTCACACACTCAGTTACTCACTCACACACTCACTCACTCACACACTCAGTTACTCACACACTCACACACTCACTCACTCACACACTCAGTTACTCACTCACTCACACACTCACTCACTCACTCACACACTCAGTTACTCACACACTCACACACTCACTCACTCACACACTCAGTTACTCACACACTCAGTTACTCACTCACTCACCAAGTCACTTGTCCAGTCACTCACTCAGTCACTCACTCAGCTGCTCCGGTTTCAGCTGCCCCTCCCGCCCCTCCCCCCCGTGCCCCCCCCGTGCCCCCCCCGTGCCCCCCCCCCCCCCCCCCCGTGTAGTTTGCGGGTGTGGCTGGCGAGGCCCTGCAGGCGGAGGCCGCTGTGTTCTGTAGCCAGCAGTCGCTGGCCCTGGACATCATCAAACAGCGGCAGCGCAAAGACGCTCGCTTCCAGCAGTTCATACAGGTGGGGGGGGCGTGTTGGTGTGTCACGTGGTGTGTCACGTGGTGTGTCACGTGGTGGTGTGACGTGCTGTGTGTGACGTGGTGTGTGACGTGCTGTGTGTCACGTGGTGTCACGTGGTGGTGTGACGTGGTGTGTGGTGTGTGACGTGGTGTCACGTGGTGTGTCACGTGGTGTCACGTGGTGTCACGTGGTGGTGTGACGTGCTGTGTGTGACGTGGTGTGTGACATGGTGTGTGACGTGCTGTGTGACGTGCTGTGTGACGTGCTGTGTGTCACGTGGTGTCACGTGGTGGTGTGACGTGTTGGTGTGTCACGTGGTGTGTCACGTGGTGTCACGTGGTGTCACGTGGTGTCACGTGGTGGTGTGACATGGTGTGGTGTGTGGTGTGTGACGTGGTGTCACGTGGTGGTGTGACGTGCTGTGTGATGTGCTGTGTGACGTGCTGTGTCACGTGGTGTGTGACGTGGTGGTGTGACGTGGTGTGGTGTGTGGTGTGTGACGTGGTGTCACGTGGTGTGACGTGCTGTGTGACATGCTGTGTGACGTGCTGTGTGACGTGGTGGTGTGACGTGGTTGTGTGACGTGGTGTGTGACGTGCTGTGTGACGTGGTGGTGTGACGTGGTGTGTGACATGGTGTTGTTACGTGGTGTTGTGACGTGGTGGTGTGACGTGGTAGTGTGACATGGTGTGTGACGTGGTGGTGTGACGTGGTGGTGTGACGTGGTGTGTGACGTGGTGGTGTGTAACGTGTTGTGACGTGGTGTGTCACGTGCTGTGTGACGTGGTGGTGTGACGTGGTGTGTGATGTGTCACGTGGTGGTGTGACGTGCTGTGTGATGTGCTGTGTGACGTGCTGTGTCACGTGGTGTGTGACGTGGTGGTGTGACGTGGTGTGGTGTGTGGTGTGTGACGTGGTGTCACGTGGTGTGACGTGCTGTGTGACGTGCTGTGTGATGTGGTGGTGTGACGTGGTTGTGTGACGTGGTGTGTGACGTGCTGTGTGACGTGGTGGTGTGACGTGGTGTGTGACGTGGTGTTGTGATGTGGTGGTGTGACGTGGTCTGTGACGTGGTGTTGTGACGTGGTGGTGTGTGACGTGGTGTTGTGACGTGGTGTTGTGATGTGGTGTGTCATGTGGTGTGTGACGTGGTGGTGTGACGTGGTGGTGTGACGTGTTGTGACGTGGTGTTGTGCATGGTGTGTTACGTGGTGTGTGACGTGGTGGTGTGACGTGGTGTTGTGACGTTGTGGTGTGACGTGGTGTGTGACGTGGTGTTGTGACGTGGTGGTGTGACGTGGTGTGTGACGTGGTGTTGTGACGTGGTGGTGTGTAACGTGGTGTTGTGACGTGGTGTGTCACGTGGTGTGTGATGTGGTGGTGTGACGTGGTGGTGTGACGTGGTGTTGTGACGTGGTGTTGTGCATGGTGTGTCACGTGGGGTGTGATGTGGTGGGGTGACGTGGTGTGTGACGTGTGTGACGTGGTGTGTAACGTGGTATTGTGACGTGGTGTTGTGACGTGGTGGTGTGACGTGGTGTTGTGACGTGGTGTTGTGACGTGGTGTGTGACGTGGTGTGTGACGTGTTGGTGTGTCACGTGGTGTGTGACGTGGTGTGTAACGTGGTGTGTGACATGGTGGTGTGACGTGGTGTGTAACGTTGTGGTGTGACGTGGTGGTGTGACGTGGTGTGCGGTGTTGTGCGTGTTCAGGATGCGGAGAGCAACCCTCACTGCCGCCGGCTGCAGCTCAAGGACTTCCTGCCGTGTGAGATGCAGAGACTCACCAAGTACCCTCTCCTGCTGGACAAGATCGCCAAGTACACGGCCGGTATGACACGCTCGCTCACCACTCGCTCACCACTCGCTCGTCACTCCCTCGCTCACCACTCGCTCACCACTCGCTCGCTCACCACTCGCTCACCACTCACTCACCACTCGTTCGCTCACCACTCGCTCGCCACTCGCTCACCACTCGCTCACCACTCGCTCAACACTCGCTCACCACTCGCTCAACACTCGCTCGTCACTCGCTCGCTCACCACTCGCTCACCACTCACTCACCACTCGTTCGCTCACCACTCGCTCGTCACTCGCTCACCACTCGCTCGTCACTCGCTCACCACTCGCTCGCCACTCGCTCACTCACCACTCACTCACCACTTGCTCACCACTCACTCACCACTCGTTCGCTCACCACTCGCTCGTCACTCGCTCACCACTCGCTCGTCACTCGCTCGCCACTCGCTCACTCACTCACCACTCACTCACCACTTGCTCACCACTCGCTCACCACTCGCTCGCCACTCGCTCGTCACTCGCTCACCACTCACTCACCACTCGCTCGTCACTCCCTCGCTCACCACTCGCTCACCACTCGCTCACCACTCGCTCGTCACTCGCTCGCTCACCACTCGCTCACCACACGCTCAAAACTCGCTCACCACTCGCTCACCACGCGCTCACCACGCGCTCACCACGCGCTTACCACTCGCTCGCCACTCACTCGCTCACCACGCGCTCACCACTCACTCGCTCGCCACTCACTCGCTCACCACTCGCTCGCCACTCACTCGCTCACCACGTGCTCACCACGTGCTCACCACTCGCTCACCACTCGCTCACCACTCACCACGTGCTCACCACTCACTCGCTCACCACGTGCTCACCACGTGCTCACCACTAGCTAGCTTGTGACGTGTGGTGCGTCTCGCGACCTTGTTGTTGTTGCTGCTGCTGCCTCCGCAGACTCCAGCCCCGAGCACGGCAAGGTGCAGCAGGCCAGCGAGTGCTGCAAGCGGATCCTGCTGTCCGTGAACACGGCCGTGCGGGAGGCGGAGAACGCACAGGTGACACACACACACAGACACACACACACAGACACACACACATAGACACACACACATAGACACACACACACACATAGACACACACACATAGACACACACACATAGACACACACACACAGACACACACACACAGACACACACACACAGACACACACACACAGACACACACACACACACACATAGACACACACACACAGACACACACACACACATAGACACACACACACAGACACACACACACACATAGACACACACACACAGACACACAGACACACACACATAGACACACACACATAGACACACACACACAGACACACACACAGACACACACACACAGACACACACACACAGACACACACACACACATAGACAACAACAACCGCCATTCGCCACTAAGTGGCGGTGACGTCACCACGACGCTTGTGCCAGGCTATGTGCACCCTGAGGCCACGTGAAGTGTCGAACGCCCGCTGGCAGGAGGTCACGGGGCAGACCCAGGTGCCACGGGTCGACTGACTGAGATGACTGGCTGATGCACCACCTGTGCCCCCTACTGTGCCAACCTGCTGTGCTTTAGCCACCCGGCGCTCCGCTCGCTGTTGTGAGCGTCGCTCCTCCGCCCTCCGTTGTTGTTGGAGGGCGACTGCCTCCAACTGCCCAGTAGCATCCTTCACGAGCCTCCTCCACAGAGGCCGATCTTGACACCGCTGGTACCAGTCATCGGCAAGTCCACTCAGCTCCACGTCCTCCTGTACCACATCACTCCATCTCTTCTCTAGCCCGTGCCGCGCCCGCTTAGCCCCCTCAATCCGGCCAAACAAAAGCTGTTTCGGCATGCGGTGGCTGGGCATGCGGGCTACATGACCCAGCCATCGCAGCCTTGCCTGCCGGAGGAGCTCACCGATGGGACCCTGCCCAGATCTTTCAAAGATTTGTGAGCTCCTCACACAATCCAGTCTGGTTAAACCCAGGATGGATCGTAGGCAGGTCAGCCTAAATGTTTCTAACCGGCGAAGATGTTCCATTAGGGGGGTCCACGTTTCGCAAGCGTAGAGAAGGGAGGGAATGACCGTGGCCGAGAAGACCTGAAGCTTAGTGCGGAGCGACAGACCAGGTAGCTTCCACACAGCGTTACGCAACCGATGAAAAGATATTGCCGCTCGACTGATTCGGAGTGAGACCTCTGCTGTTAAACTGGAGCCAGTCATAAGCACACTGCCCAGGTATGGGAAACTCTCCACTCTCTCCACAACTGCCCCATCACCGATTGGGAGTTGTGGGGGTGGAGTGTCCGATGGTACAAAATACCCAGGCAGGTGCTTAGTTTTGGTGGGGCTGATGGTAAGGCCCCACCTCTTAGTGGCACGCTCCAGTCTCAGCAGCAGCGTCTCCAACTCCTCCTCTGACTGAGCAGCTATTACCAAGTCATCAGCATACATAACGTGGTTGAGCAATAGGGAGCCATCCCTTGACCGCACCCGGGCATCGATTAGCCTCCCATTATATCTGTACCATATGGAGATTCCCCCGGTACAGCTATTGAAGGCTTCACGAACTACGTGGTCAAAATAGATGTTAAATAATGTGGGAGCCAGAGGACATCCCTGTCGCACCCCAAGGTGTACAGGGAATGGCTCTGACTCCCGGCCACGTAGTTTTACCCGGGCCCGCTCACCATCATGAAGGTCCTTAATGATCGTGAGCAGAGGGTCAGGTACTCCAAAAGCACGAAGAACGACCCAGAGCCCAGGCCTACTGATGGTATCATAGGCCTTGACCAGGTCAATAAAGCAGAGATGTAGGTCTTGTTGGAATTCCCTACACCTCTGCTGTAGCAGACGGACAGAAAATATGGCATCTGTGCAGGACCGCCCTTTCCTGAAACCGCATTGGGGCTCCGCAAGCCTCTCCTCAGCGTGCCTGGCAAGGCGATGCTGATTAATCCTTGCCAGGACCTTTCCCGGCACACTGAGGAGTGAGATGCCCCTGTAGTTGTTACAGTCTGTGCGGTCCCCCTTCTTAAAAAGGGGGACCACCAGGGCATCCTTCCAATCCTGCGGAACCCGTCCAGTGGTCCAGACTGTTGTTATGATGTCATATAGGGCAGTCTGTGCACAAACGCCACCCTCCCTCAGCATTTCGCTTGGGAGATCATCTCTGCCCGCTGCCTTTCCTGGTCTCAGACTCCGGATCGCCTTCAATACTTCCTCAGCAGATGGCACCTCAGCCAGCCACTCACAGGGGGTGACTTCATCCAATATTTGAGGCACCGCAGCCTCAGCAGGGTCATCCTCACTTTGTGCCACGATGTTTTCCTGGCTGTGGGATTTTCCCTCCCCCAGGACCTCACAGAAATGCTCAGCAAATCTGCGAACCTGTTCCTGGGGGTCGGAAATTGGATCACCGTTTTTTCCCCTAATGATGGTAATAGGTGTGGCGCTGCAGGTTACTTTTTTGATGGAGTTAAATAGCGATTTGTGATCACGGGCCACTGAGGCAGACTCCATCTCCTCAGCAACCCGCGACCACCACCCATCCTTGCAGCGCCTCACGGCTCTCCGAACCTCCGAGCGAAGGCTGCGGTAAGCCTCCTCATTCTCTGACGTGGGATTCTGTAGCCGATGACAGTGGGCCTGTCGCTTTTTCTCAACCATCCTGAACAACTCCTCTGTCATCCAGGGTGTCTGGGGAGGTCTGGACCGCGTACCCAAAGCAGCCATTGCAGCTGCATGAGTCACAGTCCTAAACCTCGCCCATTTACCCTCGACATCAGGAGGAGTCGGGGACGATGCCAATCCCAGCCGCAAGCGATGATGAAATTCTCGCTTGCAACTTTCATCAGATAACTGAGACCAGGCCACTTTAGGTTGGAATGGGGTCCTGGGTGTACACCCACCACCGGAGTGGAAGAATGGCAGGCGCATCTTACAGATGACTAGTCGATGGTCAGAGGGCAGATCAGCTCCACGGTAGGTCCTGGTGTCAAGGACATGGGCTCGCATTCGCTGGTCCGTCACTATGTAGTCCAGCAGATGTTCTTGCTTGGACCCGGCATGCATCCATGATGTTGTGTGGATGCGCCGATGCCGGAACAGCGTGTTGGTAATTACAAGCCCATGGGCTGCACAAAAATCTAGCAGCCTCCTACCGTTGTTATTGAGCTGATCTGGCCCATGCCCTCCAATCACTCCAGACCAGGTGCCAGTATCATGACCAACTCGGGCATTGAAGTCACCCAACATGATGACTCTATCCCGAGGGGCCACTTTAGCCAGCACCTGTGACAGGAGGTCATAGAAGGCATCTGACTCATCGGCTTTGCCTGCATCCCTCCACGGATGTTCATCTTCGGTGGGGGCATAAGTAACCACGACCACCATTCCTCGCCTCCGGTTGATGGGAAGGCGAGCCCAAAGTAGCCTGGGGCTTACAGCTTCCCACACCTCACCGCCACGCTCCCACGCCCCCTTCATTCTTTTGTTCAAAAGAAGACCCACACCCTGTTGTTTGGCAGTCTGCTGCCCCGAGTAGAGGACTGTCCACCCCTCATGGTGGCAGGAGCCAGAGCCGGTCCACCGGACCTCCTGAATGCCGCATAGATCCAGGCGGTACCGGTCCAGCTCCCGACAGAGGAGTGGCAGCCTCTCCTCTGCAGTGAGCGTTCGAACATTCCACGTGGCCACCCGTAGTGGCTTTTCGTTGTTTCTGGAGTAGCCCCGAGGGTAGGTATTCAATCTCCTGGCTCCGCCAATTGGGGTTTGGCCAGGAGACGTCATAGACGCCTGGCCCCCCGGGGCCTCCGGCACAAGCTTAGTTGTTACATATTTCACTTTAATTCGTGGTTTTGTGGTAATTAATTGAAGGTGGAGGGGTTACCAGCCCCTCGCACCCGTCCAGAGCCCCCGTTTAGCCCCTGTGGTGGACACATATGCCATGAGGGGAGGAGCCAATCGGAATTGGATCTCCCCCCACAGCACTGTCCACGACAGAGTTGCCCGTCCGGCACCGCGAGGAGGTAGGGGGTTGTTTTGCCGGACACACACACATAGACACACACACACAGACACACACACGCACACACACGCACACACGCACACACACGCACACACGCACACACACACAGACACACAGACACACACACGCACACACAGACACACACAGAGACACACACACAGACACACACAGGCACACACACACAGACGGACACACACACGCACACACACGCACACACAGACGCGCACACGTGGACGCACACACACAGACAAGACAAAGATCCCCCGTGTAGCCTTAACAGGCTGTAGGGGCAAGTGCTGTGAGCGAGCACCTTTAAAGGCCAGCACAGCACACGAGGGGGTGGGTGGCCAACACCGCGCCCGGCCGCCTTTGTCTCCCCAGTAGCGATGTTTACACACCGCACCAGGTACTCGTTTGAGGCCCAGGACCGGTGCAGATAATCGTCACTGGAGTTGGCCGTGAGCGGGAATCGAACCTGGGTCGCCGGGTTCACAGCGCAGCGTAGCGCTAACCACTACACTACCGCTCCCCACACACAGACACAGAGACACACGCACACAGACACACACGCACACAGACACGTACGCACACACGACGTACACGCCCGGACATACACGCGCACACACGCACACACGCACACGTACATTCACGTACACAGACACGCACGCACACACGCAGACAAACGCACGCGTACTTATACGCGCGCACACACAGAGACGCACGCACATTTACACTCGCATAGAGACACCTACACACGGCCACGCAGCCATACACACAGCCATACACACAGCCATACACACAGTCATACACACAGCCATACACACAGCCATACACACAACCATACACACAGCCATACACACAGCCATACACACAGCCATACACACAGCCATACACACAGCCATACACAGCCATACACACAGCCATACACACAGCCATACACACAGCTATACACACAGCTATACACACAGCCATACACACAGCCATACACACAGCCATACACACAGCCATACACACAGCCAATGCTGATGGTCTGAGTGAGACTCAGGGAGACCGGGTCTCAGTGTCAGAGTCTTGAGTGAGCCTCAGGGAGACCAGGTCTCAGGATCACAGTCTTGAGTGAGACTCAGTGAGACCGGGCCTCAGGGTCAGAGTCTGAGTGAGACTCAGGGAGACCGGGTCTCAGGGTCACAGTCTTGAGTGAGACTCAGGGAGACCGGGTCTCAGGGTCACAGTCTTGAGTGAGACTCAGGGAGTCCGGGTCTCAGGGTCACAGTCTTCAGTGAGACTCAGGGAGACCTGGTCTCAGGATCACAGTCTTGAGTGAGACTCAGGGAGTCCGGGTCTCAGGATCAGAGTCTTGAGTGAGACTCAGGGAGACCGGGTCTCAGGGTCACAGTCTTGAGTGAGACTCAGGGAGTCCGGGTCTCAGGGTCACAGTCTTGAGTGAGACTCAGGGAGACCGGGTCTCAGGGTCACAGTCTTGAGTGAGACTCAGGGAGTCCGGGTCTCAGGGTGACAGTCTTGAGTGAGACTCAGGGAGACCGGGTCTCAGGATCACAGTCTTGAGTGAGACTCAGGGAGTCCGGGTCTCAGGGTCACAGTCTTGAGTGAGACTCAGGGAGACCGGGCCTCAGGGTCAGAGTCTGAGTGAGACTCAGGGAGACCGGGTCTCAGGGTCACAGTCTTGAGTGAGACTCAGGGAGACCGGGCCTCAGGGTCACAGTCTTGAGTGAGACTCAGGGAGACCGGGTCTCAGGGTGACAGTCTTGAGTGAGACTCAGGGAGACCGGGTCTCAGGGTCAGAGTCTTGAGTGAGACTCAGTGAGACCGGGTCTCAGGATCACAGTCTTGAGTGAGACTCAGGGAGACCGGGCCTCAGGATCACAGTCTGAGTAAGACTCAGGGAGACCGGGCCTCAGGGTCACAGTCTTGAGTGAGACTCAGGGAGACTGGGTCTCAGGATCACAGTCTTGAGTGAGACTCAGGGAGTCCCAGCTGATCGCTGCTGCACTGTGCCACTCACTGCGTGGCAGCGCCTGCAAGACTACCAACGCAGGATGGACGTCTCCCCGTTCCTGGAGAAGACGCAGTACCCCTACATTGCTGAGTTCAAGGTGGGCCCAACCCCACCACCACCATCGTCACCACCACCACCTCCACCACCACCACCACCCCCACCACCACCACCACCACCCCCACCACCACCACCACCACCCCCACCACTACCACCACCACCACCCCCACCACCACCACCACCACCACCCCCACCACCACCACCACCCCCACCACTACCACCACCACCACCACCCCCACCACCACCACCACCACCACCCCCACCACCACCACCACCACCCCCACCACCACCGTGTGTCATCGTCACACGCTGACGTCATTGACTGTCTTCTTTGGTTCTTTCGGTAAAGTCACCACGTAGAATGAGAATAAAATTCTAAATTGATAAAATAAAATAACACAATAATATTCTCACGACGTTTTGGCCACAACACAAGCGGCCTTCATCAGGTGAAGGGACGAGACTGTCTGGAGGACAGCGCTGGAGCGAACACAGCCAAGCTCAGACCGCGACCTTTAAGCTGTGTGAGAAGAAACAGAGCGCCTTGACAAAGGAATTAGCATAGAATTTATCATTGAAGTAGCTGAGTGATTAGCTTGTGACTGGTCATAGAAATAGCTATGTGTGTAACTGTGTGTGTACGTGTGTGTGTAACTGTGTGTGTAACTGTGTGTGTACGTGTGTGTGTAACTGTGTGTGTAACTGTGTGTGTGTAACTGTGTGTGTGTAACTGTGTGTGTGTGTAACTGTGTGTGTGTAACTGTGTGTGTGTGTAACTGTGTGTGTATGTGTGTGTGTAACTGTATGTGTGTGTGTGTAACTGTGTGTGTGTAGCTGTGTGTGTGTGTGTAACTGTGTGTGTGTGTAACTGTGTGTGTATGTGTGTGTGTGTAACTGTGTTTGTGTGTGTAACTTTGTGTGTAACTGTGTGTGTGTGTAACTTTGTGTGTAACTGTGTGTGTGTGTAACTGTGTGTGTAACTGTGTGTGTGTGTGTAACTGTGTGTGTATGTCTGTGTGTGTAACTTTGTGTGTAACTGTGTGTGTGTGTAACTGTGTGTATGTGTGTGTGTGTAACTGTGTGTGTGTGTGTAACTGTGTGTGTGTAACTGTGTGTATGTAACTGTGTGTGTGTAACTGTGTGTGTGTGTGTGTAACTGTGTGTGTGTATCTGTGTGTGTAACTTTGTGTGTAACTGTGTGTGTGTGTAACTGTGTGTGTGTGACTGTGTGTGTGTGTGTAACTGTGTGTATGTGTGTGTGTGTAACTGTGTGTATCTGTGTGTGTAACTTTGTGTGTAACTGTGTGTGTGTGTAACTGTGTGTGTATGTGTGTGTGTAACTGTGTGTGTAACTGTGTGTGTATGTGTGTGTGTGTAACTGTGTGTGTAACTGTGTGTGTGTAACTGTGTGTGTAACTGTGTGTGTATGTGTGTGTGTGTAACTGTGTGTGTGTGTGTGTGTGTAACTGTGTGTGTATGTGTGTGTGTGTAACTGTGTGTGTGTAACTGTGTGTGTGTGTAACTGTGTGTATCTGTGTGTGTAACTTTTTTGTGTAACT
Organism: Petromyzon marinus; assembly: GCF_048934315.1. Taxonomy (NCBI): domain Eukaryota; kingdom Metazoa; phylum Chordata; class Hyperoartia; order Petromyzontiformes; family Petromyzontidae; genus Petromyzon; species Petromyzon marinus. The sequence continues at coordinate 767,190 of NC_133728.1, read as the reverse complement.
GTGTGTGTGTGTAACTGTGTGTGTGTATGTGTGTGTGTGTAACTGTGTCTGTGTAACTGTGTATGTGTGTGTGTGTAACTGTGTGTGTATGTGTGTGTGTGTAACTGTGTGTGTATGTGTGTGTGTGTAACTGTGTGTGTATGTGTGTGTGTGTAACTGTGTGTGTATGTGTGTGTGTGTAACTGTGTGTGTATGTGTGTGTGTGTGTAACTGTGTGTGTGTGTAACTGTGTGTATTATGTGTGTGTGTGTGTAACTGTGTGTGTAACTGTGTGTGTATGTGTGTGTGTGTGTAACTGCGTGTGTATGTGTGTGTGTGTAACTGTGTGTGTGTTGTGTAACTGTGTGTGTGTGTAACTGTGTGTGTATGTGTGTGTGTGTAACTGTGTGTATGTGTGTGTGTGTAACTGTGTGTGTGTGTAACTGTGTGTATGTGTGTGTGTAACCGTGTGTGTGTGTAACTGTGTGTGTGTGTAACTGTGTGTGTGTTGTGTAACCGTGTGTACGTGTGTAACTGTGTGTATGTGTGTGTAACTGTGTGTGTGTGTAACTGTGTGTGTGTAACTGTGTGTACGTGTGTAACTGCGTGTGTAACTGTGTGTGTGTGTAACTGTGTGTGTGTGTGTAACTGTGTGTGTGTGTAACTGCGTGTGTATGTGTGTAACTGTGTATGTGTGTAACTGTGTGTGTAACTGCGTGTGTGTGTGTGTAACTGTGTGTGTGTGTAACTGTGTGTGTGTTGAGTAACTGTGTGTGTAACTGTGTGTAACTGTGTGTGTGTGTATAACTGTGTGTGTGTAGAATCTGGACCTCACCAAGCGCAAGATGCTGCATGAGGGGCCACTCACCTGGCGCCTTAACAAAGAGAAGACGCTTGGTGACTACACTCACCCTCACTCACCCTCACTCACCCTCACCCTCACTCACCCTCACTCACACTCACCCTCACACTCACCCTCACACTCACCCTCACTCACCCTCACACTCACCCTCACTCACACTCACCCTCACTCACACTCACCCTCACACTCACCCTCACACTCACCCTCACACTCACCCTCACCCTCACTCACCCTCACACTCACCCTCACTCACCCTCACACTCACCCTCACTCACCCTCACTCACCCTCACACTCACCCTCACTCACCCTCACACTCACCCTCACACTCACCCTCACTCACCCTCACACTCACTCACACTCACCCTCACTCACCCTCACACTCACCCTCACTCACCCTCACCCTCACTCACCCTCACACTCACCCTAACCCTCACTCACCCTCACTCACCCTCACCTCACACTCACTCACACTCACCCTCACACTCACCCTCACTCACCCTCACTCACACTCACCCTCACTCACCCTCACTCACCCTCCCTCACTCTCACCCTCACACTCACACTCACCCTCACTCACACCCTCACTCACCCTCACACTCACCCTCACCCTCACTCACCCTCACTCACACTCACCCTCACACTCACCCTCACTCACCCTCACTCACCCTCACACTCACCCTCACACTCACCCTCACTCACCCTCACACTCACCCTCACTCACCCTCACACTCACTCACACTCACCCTCACTCACCCTCACACTCACTCACACTCACACTCACCCTCACTCACCCTCACACTCACCCTCACTCACCCTCACTCACCCTCACACTCACCCTCACACTCACCCTCACTCACACTCACCCTCACACTCACCCTCACTCACCCTCACACTCACCCTCACTCACCCTCACACTCACCCTCACTCACCCTCACCCTCACCATCACTCACCCTCACACTCACCCTCACTCACCCTCACACTCATCCTCACTCACACTCACCCTCACTCACCCTCACTCACCCTCACTCACACTCACACTCACTCACCCTCACTCACCCTCACTCACACTCACACTCACCCTCACACACACTCACCCTCACTCACCCTCACTCACACTCACACTCACCCTCACACTCACCCTCACTCACCCTCACACTCACCCTCACTCACCCTCACTCACCCTCACACTCACCCTCACTCACCCTCACTCACCCTCACACTCACCCACACTCACCCTCACACTCACCCACACTCACCCTCACTCACCCTCACACTCACCCTCACTCACCCTCACTCACCCTCACACTCACTCACACTCACCCTCACACTCACCCACACTCACCCTCACACTCACCCTCACTCACCCTCACTCTCACCCTCACTCACCCTCACACTCACCCTCACTCACCCTCACTCACTCTCACCCTCACTCACCCTCACTCACCCTCACACTCTCCCTCACACTCTCACTCACCCTCACCCTCACTCACACTCACCCTCACACTCACCCACACTCACCCTCACACTCACCCTCACTCACCCTCACTCTCACCCTCACTCACCCTCACACTCACCCTCACTCACCCTCACTCACTCTCACCCTCACTCACCCTCACTCACCCTCACACTCTCCCTCACACTCTCACTCACCCTCACCCTCACTCACTCTCACCCTCACTCACCCTCACTCACCCTCACTCACCCTCACACTCACTCACCCTCACACTCACCCTCACACTCACCCTCACTCACTCTCACCCTCACTCACCCTCACCCTCACTCACCCTCACTCACCCTCACACTCACCCTCACTCACACTCACCCTCACACTCACCCTCACTCACCCTCACACTCACCCTCACTCACCCTCACTCACCCTCACACTCACTCACCCTCACACTCACCCTCACTCACCCTCACACTCACTCTCACCCTCACACTCACCCTCACTCACCCTCACTCACACTCACCCTCACTCACCCTCACTCACCCTCACTCACACTCACACTCACCCTCACACTCACCCTCACACTCACCCTCACTCACCCTCACACTCACCCTCACACTCACCCTCACTCACCCTCACTCACCCTCACACTCACTCACACTCACCCTCACTCACCCTCACACTCACCCTCACTCACTCTCACACTCACCCTCACTCTCACTCACTCTCCCTCACTCACCCTCACTCACCCTCACTCACACTCACACTCACCCTCACTCACCCTCACACTCACCCTCACACTCACCCTCACACTCACCCTCACTCACCCTCACACTCACCCTCACACTCACCCTTACACTCACCCTCCCTCACCCTCCCTCACACTCACCCTCACTCACCCTCACACTCACCCTCACACTCACCCTCACTCACCCTCACTCTCACTCACTCTCCCTCACACTCTCCCTCACACTCACCCTCACACTCACCCTCACCCTCACTCACCCTCACTCACCCTCACTCACACTCACCCTCACACTCACTCACCCTCACCCTCACTCACCCTCACACTCACTCACCCTCACACTCACCCTCACTCACCCTCACTCACACTCACCCTCACACTCACTCACCCTCACTCACACTCACTCACCCTCACCCTCACTCACCCTCACACTCACTCACCCTCACACTCACCCTCACTCACCCTCACTCACACTCACCCTCACTCACCCTCACTCACACTCACCCTCACTCACACTCACTCACACTCACTCACCCTCACTCACCCTCACTCTCACCCTCACTTACCCTCACTCACCCTCACTCACCCTCACCCTCACTCACCCTCACACTCACCCTCACACTCACTCACCCTTACACTCACCCTCACACTCACTCACCCTCACACTCACCCTCACTCACCCTCACCCTCACTCACCCTCACCCTCACACTCACCCTCACACTCACCCTCACACTCACTCACCCTCACTCTGACACTCACTCTCACTTTCACACTCACCCTCACTCACCCTCACACTCACCCTCACTCACCCTCACCCTCACTCACACTCACCCTCACTCACCCTCACCCTCACTCACACTCACCCTCACTCACCCTCACTCACCCTCACTCACCCTCACTCACCCTCACACTCACCATCACTCACACTCACCCTCACTCACACTCACCCTCACTCACACTCACTCACCCTCACCCTCACTCACACTCACCCTCACCCTCACACTCACTCACCCTCACTCACACACTCACCCTCACACTCACCCTCACTCACCCTCACTCACCCTCACTCTGACACTCACCCTCACTCACCCTCACACTCACCCTCACTCACCCTCACTCTGACACTCACCCTCACTCACCCTCACACTCACTCACACTCACCCTCACTCACCCTCACACTCACCCTCACACTCACTCACCCTCACACTCACTCACACACTCACACTCACCCTCACACTCACCCTCACTCACCCTCACTCACCCTCACTCTGACACTCACCCTCACTCACCCTCACTCACCCTCACTCTGACACTCACCCTCACTCACCCTCACACTCACCCTCACTCACCCTCACACTCACCCTCACACTCACTCACCCTTACACTCACCCTCACACTCACTCACACTCACTCACCCTCACTCACCCTCACACTCACCCTCACTCACCCTCACCCTCACTCACCCTCACCCTCACACTCACCCTCACACTCACTCACCCTCACTCTGACCCTCACTCACACTCACTCACTCACACTCACCCTCACTCTGACCCTCACTCACCCTCACCCTCACTCACCCTCACACTCACCATCACTCACACTCACCCTCACTCACACTCACTCACCCTCACCCTCACTCACCCTCACCCTCACACTCACCCTCACACTCACCCTCACACTCACTCACCCTCACTCTGACACTCACTCTCACTTTCACACTCACCCTCACTCACCCTCACACTCACCCTCACTCACCCTCACTCACCCTCACTCACCCTCACTCACCCTCACCCTCACTCACCCTCACACTCACCCTCACTCACACTCACCCTCACTCACACTCACTCACCCTCACTCACACTCACACTCACCCTCACTCACACTCACCCTCACTCACCCTCACACTCACCCTCACACTCACTCACCCTCACACTCACTCACCCTTACACTCACCCTCACACTCACTCACCCTCACTCACCCTCACACTCACCCTCACTCACCCTCACCCTCACTCACCCTCACCCTCACACTCACCCTCACACTCACCCTCACTCTGACACTCACTCTCACCTTCACACTCACCCTCACTCACCCTCACTCTGACCCTCACCCTCACTCACCCTCACTCACACTCACTCCCCCTCACCCTCACACCCTCACTCTGACCCTCACACCCTCACCCTCACCCTCTGACCCTCACCCTCTGACCCCCCCCCCAGACCTGCACGTGCTGCTGCTGGAGGACCTCGTGGTGCTGCTGCAGCGTCAGGAGGAGAAGTTGGTGCTGCGCTGCCACAGCCAGCAGCTTGGGGGCGCCTCCGACACGAGGCAGATCTACAGCCCCATCGTGAAGCTGGGCACCGTGCTCCTGCGTGAGGTGGCACGAGGTGGGCACGGCGGGGGGGGGGGCACGGGGGGGGGGCACGGGGGGGGGGCACGGGGGGAGGGCACGCTGAGCCGTGGGGTCACGAGGTGTGTCTGTACGTGTGTCTCTGCGTGCGTGTGTCTGTGCGTGTGTCTGTGAGTGTGTGTCCGTACGTGCGTGTGTCTCTGCGTGCGTGTGCGTGCGTGTGTCTGTACGTGCGTGTGTCTGTGCGTGTGTCTGTGAGTGCGTGTGTCTGTGCGTGCGTGTGTCTATACGTGCGTGCGTGTGTCCGTGCGTGTGTCTGTACGTGCGTGTGTCTGTGCGTGTGTCTGTGCGTGCGTGTGTCTGTTCGTGTGTCTGTGGGTGTGTGTGTCTGTGCGTGTGTCTGTACGTGTGTGTGTCTGTACGTGTGTCTGTGCGTGTGTCTGTGGGTGTGTGTGTCTATACGTGCGTGCATGTGTCCGTACGTGTGTCTGTACGTGCGTGTGTCTGTACGTGTGTCTGTGAGTGTGTGTGTCTGTACGTGCGTGTGTCTGTGCGTGCGTCTGTGAGTGCGTGTGTCTGTGCGTGCGTCTGTGAGTGTGTGTGTCTGTACGTGCGTGTGTCTGTGCGTGTGTCTGTGAGTGCGTGTGTCTGTACGTGCGTGTGTCTGTGCGTGTGTCTGTGAGTGTGTGTGTCTGTACGTGCGTGTGTCTGTGCGTGTGTCTGTGAGTGTGTGTGTCTGTACGTGCGTGTGTCTGTGCGTGTGTCTGTACGTCCGTGTGTCTGTACGTGCATGTGTCCGTGTGTGTCTGTGCGTGTGTCCGTGCGTATCTCTGTGCGTGTGTCTGTGCGTGTGTCTGTGCGTGCGTGTGTCTGTGCGTGCGTGCATGTGTCTGTGCGTGTGTCTGTGCGTGCGTGTGTCTGTGCGTGCGTGTGTCTGTGCGTGCGTGTGTCTGTGCGTGCGTGTGTCTGTGCGTGCGTGTGTCTGTGCGTGCGTGTGTCTGTGCGTGCGTGTCTGTGCGTGCGTGTGTCTAGACAAGCACGCGTTCTTCATGATCAGCACGTCCCAGCTGGGTCCCCAGATCTACGAGCTGGTGGCCGTGAGCGTGTCGGAGCGCCGCGCCTGGTGGCAGCGGCTGAGCGACGCCGTCGCCGCCACGCGCAAGAAGAGCACCGTCCTGCTGGGCATCGCTCACAAGGAGGGCGACGGGCCCACCTCGCCCTGCCCCCCCGAGTACACGCGCACGCACACACGCACGTACACGCACACACGCAATGTACACACGCAACGTACACACACAACGTACACACGCAACGTACACACGCATACACGCAACGTACACACGCACACACGCAACGTACACACGCAATGTACACACGCAACGTACACACTCAACGTACACGCATACACGCAACGTACACACGCAACGCACACGCATACACGCAACGTACACACGCAACGCACACGCATACACGCAACGTACACACGCAACGCACACGCATACACGCAACGTACACACGCAACGTACACACGCAACATACACGCACACATGCAACGTACACGCGCACGTACACACGCACGTACACACGCAACGTACACACGCAACGTACACGTGCACTCGCAATGTACACGCATACACGCACGTACACACGTACACGCAACGCACACACGCAATGTACACACGCAACGTACACACGCAACGTACACACGTACACACACGCACGCACACACGTACACGCACACGCACGTACACGCACACACGCAACGTACACGCATACACACATGCAACGTACACGCATACATACACGTACACGCACACATGCAACGTACACGCATACACACGTACACGCATACACACGCGTACACGCGTACCCGCGCACACGCAACGTACACGCATACACACACGTACACGCATAAACACACGCACACGCATACACACACGTACACGCCACTCGCAACGTACACGCGCACACACACGTACACGCGCACTCGCACGTACACGCACTCGCAACGTACACGCATACACACACGTACGTGTGCACACAGGCGTATATGAGTGTGTGTGTGTGTGAGTATGTGAGTTAGAGTGTGTGAGTGTGTGTGTGAGTGTGTGAGTGTGTGTGAGTGTGTGAGTGTGAGAGTTGTTGCTGAGTGTGTGTGAGTGTGTGTGAGTGTGTGTGTGAGTGTGTGTGAGTGTGTGCGGTGCCGGACGGACAACTCTGTCGTGGACAGTGCTGTGGGGGGAGGGCCAATTCCGATTGGCTCCTCCCCTCATGGCGTCTGTGTCCACTACAGTGGCTAAACGGGGGCTCTGGATGGGTGTGAGGGGCTGGTAACCCCTCCACCTTCAATTAATTACCACTAAACCACGAGTTAAACTGAAATATGTAACTAATAAGCTTGTGCCGAAGGCCCCGGGGGGACAGGCTTCTATGACGTCTCCTGGCCAAATCCCAATTGGCGGAGCCAGGAGAATGAATCTCTACCCTCGGGGCTCCTCCAGAAACAACGAAAAGCCACTACGGATGGCCACGTGGAATGTTCGAATACTCGCTGCAGAGGAGAGGCTGCCACTCCTCTGTCGGGAGCTGGACCGCTACTGCCTGGATCTCTGTGGCATTCAGGAGGTCCGGTGGACCGGTTCTGGCTCCTGCCACCATGAGGGGTGGACAGTCCTCTACTCGGGGCAGGAGACTGCCAAACAACAGGGTGTGGCTCTTCTTTTGAACAAAAGAATGAAGGGGGCGTGGGAGCGTGGCGGTGAGGTGTGGGAAGCTGTAAGCCCCAGGCTACATTGGGCTCGCCTTCCCATCAACCGGAGGCGAGGAGTGGTGGTCGTGGTTACTTATGCCCCCACCGAAGACGAACATCCGTGTAGGGATGCAGGCAAAGCCGATGAGTCAGATGCCTTCTATGACCTCCTGTCACAGGTGCTGGCTAAAGTGGCACCTCGGGATAGAGTCATCATGTTGGGTGACTTCAATGCCCGAGTTGGTCATGATGCTGGCACCTGGTCTGGAGTGATTGGAGGGCATGGGCCAGATCAGCTCAATAACAACGGTAGGAGGCTGCTAGAATTTTGTGCAGCCCATGGGCTTGTAATTACCAACACGCTGTTCCGGCATCGGCGCATCCACACAACATCATGGATGCATGCCGGGTCCAAGCAAGAACATCTGCTGGAATAAAAAAAATAGTGACGGACCAGCGGATGCGAGCCCATGTCCTTGACACCAGGACCTACCCGTGGAGCTGATCTGCCCTCTGACCATCGACTAGTCATCTGTAAGATGTGCCTGCCATTCTTCCACTCCGGTGGTGGGTGTACACCCAGGACCCCATTCCAACCTAAAGTGGCCTGGTCTCAGTTATCTGATGAAAGTTGCAAGCGAGAATTTCATCATCGCTTGCGGCTGGGATTGGCATCGTCCCCCACTCCTCCTGATGTCGAGGGTAAATGGGCGAGGTTTAGGACTGTGACTCATGCAGCTGTAATGGCTGCTTTGGGTACACGGTCCAGACCTCCCCAGAGATCCTGGCTGACAGAGCAGGTGTTCAGAATGGTTGAGAAAAATCGACAGGCCCACTGTCATCGGCTACAGAATCCCACGTCAGAGAATGAGGAGGCTTACCGCAGCCTTCGCTCGGAGGTTCGGAGAGCCGTGAGGCGCTGCAAGGATGGGTGGTGGTCGCGGGTTGCTGAGGAGATGGAGTCTGCCTCAGTGGCCCGCGATCACAAATCTCTATTTAACTCCATCAAAAAAGTAACCTGCAGCGCCACACTTATTACCATCATTAGGGGAAAAAACGGTGATCCAATCTCTGACCCCTAGAAACAGGTTTGCAGATTTGCTGAGCATTTCTGTGAGGTCCTGGGGGAGGGAAAATGCCTCAGCCAGGAAAACATCGTGGCACAAAGTGAGGATGACCCTGCTGAAGCTGCGGTGCCTCAAATATTGGAAGAAGTCACCCCCTGTGAGTGGCTGGCTGAAGTGCCATCTGTTGAGGAAGTACTGAAGGCGATCTGGAGTCTGAGACCAGGAAAGGCAGCGGGCAGAGATGATCTCCCAAGCGAAATGCTGAGGGAGGGTGGCGTTTGTGCACAAGACTGCCCTATATTTCATAACAACAGTCTGGACCACTGGACGGGTTCCGCAGGATTGGAATGATGCCCTGGTGGTCCCCCTCTTTAAGAAGGGAGACCGCACAGACTGTAACAACTACAGGGGCATCTCACTCATCAGTGTGCCGGGAAAGGTGCTGGCAAAGATTATTCAACATCGCCTTGCCAGGCACGCTGAGGAGAGGCTTGCGGAGCCCCAATGCGGTTTCAGGAAAGGGCGGTCCTGCACAGATGGCATATTTTCTGTCCGTCTGCTACAGCAGAGGTGTAGGGAATTCCAACAAGACCTACATCTCTGCTTTATTGACCTGGTCAAGGCCTATGATACCATCAGTAGGCCTGGGCTCTGGGTTGTTCTTCATGCTTTTGGAGTACCTGACCCTCTGCTCACGCTCATTAAGGACCTTCATGATGGTGAGCGGGCCCGGGTAAAACTACGTGGCCGGGAGTCCGAGCCATTCCCTGTACACCTTGGGGTGCGACAGGGATGTCCTCTGGCTCCCACATTATTTAACATCTATTTTGACCACGTAGTTCATGAAGCCTTCAATAGCTGTACCGGGGGAATCTCCATATGGTACAGATATAATAGGAGGCTGATCGATGCCCGGGTGCAGTCAAGGGATGGCTCCCTATTGCTCAACCACGTTATGTATGCTGATGATTTGGTAATAGCTGCTCATTCAGAGGAGGAGCTGGAGACGCTGCTGCTGAGACTGGAGCGTGCCACTAAGAGGTGGGGCCTTACCATCAGCCCCACCAAAACTAAGCACCTGCCTGGGTATTTTGTACTATCGGACACTCCACCCCCACAACTCCCAATCGGTGATGGGGCAGTTGTGGAGAGAGTGGAGAGTTTCCCATACCTGGGATGTGTGCATATGACCGGCTCCAGTTTAACAGCAGAGGTCTCACTCCGAATCAGTCAAGCGGCAATATCTTTTCATCGGTTGCGTAACGCTGTGTGGAAGCTACCTGGTCTGTCGCTCCGCACTAAGCTTCAGGTCTTCTCGGCCACGGTCATTCCCTCCCTTCTCTACGCTTGCGAAACGTGGACCCCCCTAATGGAACATCTTCGCCGGTTAGAAACATTTAGGCTGGCCTGCCTACGATCCATCCTGGGTTTAACCAGACTGGATTGTGTGAAGAGCTCACAAATCATTGAAAGATCTGCTGCAAAGTCCCATCGGTGAGCTCCTCCGGCGGGCAAGGCTGCGATGGCTGGGTCATGTAGCCCGCATGCCCAGCCTCCGCATGCCGAAACAGCTTTTGTTCGGCCGGATTGAGGGGGCTAAACGGGCGCGACACGGGCTAGAGAAGAGATGGAGTGATGTGGTACAGGAGGATGTGGAGCTGAGTGGACTTGCCGATGACTGGTACCAGCGTTCTCAAGATCGGCCTCTGTGGAGGAGGCTCGTGAAGGATGCTACTGGGCAGTTGGAGGCAGTCGCCCTCCAACAACTACGGAGGGCGGAGGAGCGACGCTCACAACAACGAGCGGAGCGCCAGGTGGCTAAAGCACAGCAGGTTGGCACAGTAGGGGGCACAGGTGGTGCATCAGCCAGTCATCTCAGTCAGTCGACCCGTGGCACCTGGTTCTGCCCCGTGACCTCCTGCCAGCGGGCGTTCGACACTTCACGTGGCCTCAGGGTGCACATAGCCTGGCACAAGCGTCGTGGTGACGTCACCGCCACTTAGTGGTTAAAGGCGGTTGTTGTTGTGTGAGTGAGTGTGTGAGTGTGTGTGAGTGTGTGAGTGAGTGTGAGTGAATGTGTGAGTGTGTGCGTGAGTGTGTGTGAGTGTGAGTGAATGTGAGTGTGTGTGTGAGTGTGTGTGAGTGAATGTGAGTGAGTGAGTGAGTGTGTGAGTGAGTGTGAGTGAATGTGAGTGAGTGTGTGTTTGTGAGTGTGTGAGTGAGTGTGTGTGAGTGAGTGAGTGTGTGAGTATGAGTGAGTGTGAATGTGAGTGTGTGAGTGAGTGTGTGAGTGTGTGAGTGTGTGTGAGTGAATGTGAGTGAGTGTGTGTGTGAGTGAGTGTGTGAGTGTGTGAGTGTGTGAGTGAGTGAGTGTGAGTGAATGTGAGTGTGAGTGAATGTGTGTGTGTGTGAGTGTGTGAGTGAATGTGAGTGTGTGTGAGTGAGTGTGAGTGTGTGAGTATGAGTGAGTGTGAGTGAATGTGAGTGTGTGTGAGTGAGTGTGTGTGAGTGTGAGTGTGTGAGTGAGTGTGTGTGAGTGAATGTGAGTGTGTGAGTGAGTGTGAGTGTGTGTGAGTGTGAGTGAGTGTGTGAGTGTGTGTGTGAGTGTGTGTGTGAGTGTGTGTGTGTGTGAGTGTGTGTGAGTGTGAGTGAATGTGAGTGTGTGTGTGTGTGAGTGTGTGTTAGTGTTAGTGTGAGTGAGTGTGAGTGAATGTGAGTGAGTGTGAGTGTATGAGTATGAGTGTGTGAGTGAGTGTGAGTGAGTGTGTGAGTGTGTGAGTGTGAGTGAGTGTGTGAGTGTGAGTGAGTGAATGTGAGTGTGAGTGTGTAAGTGAGTGAGTGAGTGTGAGTGAATGTGAGTGAGTGAATGTGAGTGTGTGTGTGTGTGAGTGTGTGAGTGTGTGTTGTGGGGAGCGATAGTGTAGCGGTTAGCGCTACGCTGCGCTATGAACCTGGCGACCCGGGTTCGATTCCCGCTCACGGCCAACACCAGTGACGATTATCTGAACCGGTCCCGGGCCTCCCCTAGGTCGACTCAGCCTCAAATGAGTACCTGGTGTGGTGTGTAAACATTGCCACTAGGGAGACAAAGGCGGTCGGGCGTGGTGCTGGCCACCCACCCCCTCGTGTACCGTTCCGGCCTTCATAGGTGCTCGCTAACAGCACTTGCTCCTACAGTCTGTCAAGGCTATATGGGGGATCTTTGTCTTTGTTAGTGTGTGTGTGTGTGTGAGTGTGTGTGTGAGTGTGTGTGTGTGAGTGTGTGAGTGAGTGAGTGTGAGTGTGTTAGTGTGAGTGTGTGTGTGTTAGTGTGAGTGAGTGAGTGAATGTGAGTGTGTGTTAGTGTTAGTGTGTGTGAGTGTGAGTGAGTGTGTGTGAGTGAATGTGAGTGAGTGTGAGTGAGTGTGTGAGTGAGTGAGTGTGAGTGTGTGTTAGTGTGAGTGAATGTGAGTGTGTGTGTGTTAGTGTGAGTGAGTGAATGTGAGTGTGTGTGTGTTAGTGTGAGTGAGTGAATGTGAGTGAGTGTGAGTGAGTGAATGTGAGTGTGAGTGTGTTAGTGTGAGTGTGTGTGTGAGTGTGTAAGTGAGTGAGTGAGTGTGAGTGAATGTGAGTGAGTGTGAGTGAGTGAATGTGAGTGTGAGTGTGTTAGTGTGAGTGAGTGAATGTGAGTGTGTGTTAGTGTGTGTGAATGTGAGTGTGTGTGTGAGTGAGTGTGAGTGTGTTAGTGTGTGTGAATGTGAGTGAGTGTGTGTGTGAGTGAGTGTGAGTGTGTGAATGTGAGTGTGTGTGAGTGAGAGTTGTTGCTGGCGTTGTGCTCTCTGCTGGCTGTTTCCGCAGCGCCCACAAGGAGGGGCCGGCGGCAGTGGGGGGCGACTCGGAGGAGGTGGCCACGGTGGGGGGAGTGGGGGGCGACTCGGAGGAGGTGGCCGCGGTGGGGGGAGTGGGGGGCGACGTGGAGGAGGACGAGGAGGCCGCCCCCCCCCACGCCGACGAGCGTGCCGGGGGGCTCTCCCCCCACGCGGACGACGCCCCCCCGGGGAGTTCCCCGGGGCCGCTCTCTCCGGACTCCGCGGCCTCCCCGTCTCCGCCGCCACGGCGGTGGGCGCCCGTCGTGGACGGGGCGGGAGAGGAGGGCCTGGCCGGCCCCGCCGTGGAGGCCGGTGAGGACGCGCCGCTGCCACGGGTGCCCCCCGGGTAGCCCCCCCCTCCCCCCCCCCGGTGCTCGCCCCACGGCCTCGGTCGCCCCCCTCTCTGGCAACCAAACAGCCGCGTCGAGATGTCCAGACACCAAACTGGGACCTCTGCGATTAACCTTGCCCGCTCGGCCTGCTGGGCCCGGTCCCCCGCTGGGCCCGGTCCCCCGCTGGGCCCGGTCCCCCGCTGGGCCCGGTCCCCCGCTGGGCCCAGTCCCACGCCCAGCCCAGTCCCACGCTCGGCCCGGTCCCACGCCCGTCTCTGGTGTGGGGACCAATCAGTCTCAAGGACAATGCGTATGCTCGCAGAGTATCGTCTTCATTCGAAGCTTTCGTGACTGCGGGGATCCACACTCTTTTGGTTCTTTGGCTAAAGTCAGATGACGATTGCTCGCGTTGCCATCGGAACGTCGCGACCTTTTATTATTCTTTCTACCTACGTCACTTTAGCGAAAGAACCACCGGCTCTCGGAGGGTGTTTGTGCTTTGCATTCTGACCACAAGTATTGTGGTTAATGCACAAGTATTGTGGTTAATGCACAACATGCTTCCTTGTCAAAGGTTTCCGTTTGGTGCTCTAACATCTTGGCACGGCTGTTTTGTTGCCAGAAAGGGGAAAACCCGACAACCATGATTTAATACTGGCAAGGGAGGCCTCATCACGGCGCTTGACGCATGCGGCACTCTGTCGCCAGCGCTGTCGCCAGCGTTGGCGCCAGCGTGCCGCGGGTGGCCTGTCACCAGCGCTGGCCCACACGGGGCGGGGGGCTCTGTCTGCGTGCGCAGTGCTGAGGCTGCGGGAGATGCTGGGCCGCCTGCTGGCCACGTCGCCCGCGGCGGAGGAGGGAGACGCGGTGGAGCTGCGCATCGACGAGGACGAGGGCAGCGCTCACGGTACCGCTCACGGTACCGCTCACGGTACCGCTCACGGTACCGCTCACGGTACCGCTCACGGTACCGCTCACGGTACCGCTCACGGTACCGCTCACGGTACCGCTCACGGTACCGCTCCCATCAGCACCACGCGCCGCTGCCCACCGCCTCGCCCGGTGTGCAGGGGGTCGCAGGGTCGGTCCCGACCCTCACAACGCCTGCTGCTGCTGCTGCTGCGTATTTACGTCTCTCTCTCTACCCCCCTCTCTGCCCCCCCTCTCTCTCTGCCCCCTCTCTTCCTACTCCATGTCGCTCTCTCTCGCTCTCTCTTTTTTCTTTATAACTACGACAAGTGCTGCACCTGCACGCAGCCCTTCCCACAGTCAAACGGCCTCCGACGGGTAGCTTAGATCTTCATGCAGAGCTCTCCATCATCTGCCACCGAGCACACGGCCTCCTCCAGCGCCCACTGCACCTTGAAGGCCGGCACGGCGTGGGTCAGCCGCGCACGGCGGAACTCCGGCCACACCCTGGCTCCGACCGGAGCGCGGAAGATGCCCAGGCTGCTGGCCGGACGTTTCCCCTCCAGGGCCACCTTCCTCGCCCTGTATATGGCGAGCTTGGCGTGGCCGAAGAGCACGTTGACCAGCCCCTCTCTGTCTCTCTCTCTTTCTCTCTCTGTGCATGCTGGGAAGAGGGTGTGTCTACCCGTGCTCCTGGCGATTACATTACCTGCCAGTGAGGCCCTAGTTTTATGTATGCATCCTAGCCTCGCCTGACGTTCGTTTTTTGCACTTTCCAGCTACCTCTTTAAATCTCCACTCATCTTCGAGTGCTCATCTTCTTCTCCCCTCCGCCTCTGTGAGCGCCTCCAACAACAACACAGGCTCGTGATGTCTCTCACTTCTGCAGCTCTTCTTCCTCTCATCGCACTCGTTTACTCGGCAAGCCTGCGGCCTGCTCACAGCCCTGCACCCACTACCTTTCCTCCCCCCCTCTGCTACATCCTTCCTATTCTTCTGCTTTACTGCAAGCATTAAAATCGCTCCTCTTTCTCACTCCCCTCCTCTCCGCTCTCCCCCCTCTCTCTCAGCACTGCTGCTTCCTTGCCCCCACAGCACCCATCACGCCACGGGACGCTCGTGACAACACCTGCTCACGGCCCCCCCTCTCTCCCGTTGCCACCCTGCGCCCCCCCCCCACCCCACTCTTATTCACCACTCATCTCTTCTTGTCTTGTTCTCTCCTTTCATTCGTGCAGCTAACGACGTTGATTTATTTACATACACTTTATTTATTGATTTACTTACTTACAAATGCCATGCCACGCCGGAGGACCGCCCAACAGGGACTGTGCTGCTTCCCGCCACCTGAGACAAAGGTGGACGACGTGATAGACGCCGCTGCTGGACAGTGCGTGGGGAAGCGGAACGTCGTCGCCGCGACTCCCATGAACCGCGTTGGCTACGTGGTCCTCTTCACCGACGCGGAGATGGCGGCGCGCGTCATCGCCACGGGGCTCACCTTCAGGGGGGAGATATTTGTGCAATGCGCGCCTCTCTCCTCCCCCGCGCGAAAAGTGCTCGTCTCCAACGCCCGCCACCTTTCCTCAAAACTGCCGACCTACAACGAGACCTCGAGCGGTTTGGCAAAGTTGTGTCCCGCATCGTCACGCTGCCCCTGGGCGCACACGGGACCCAGAAATGGCGCACGTCTTGTCGTTTAAGCGACAAACTTTCTTGATTTTAGACGGCAACAACACGGAACTCAACGTGAACTTTAAGTACACTACGCCTACACCGTGTATGTGTCCGCCGCGTTGCCACGCTGTTACGTGTGCGGTGGCTTCGGTCATGCCCGTGCAAATTGCACGGGCAAACCAAAAGGAAAAAAACGTGCAACCTGCAACAAACGTCACGCAGCAGGAGCAGCAACAGCGCCAACAGCAGCAACAGCAGCAGCAGACACCACAGCCGCAGCAGTGCCGGCAAAAGCAGCAGCAGCCGCCGCAGCCTTTGCAGCGGCAGCAGCAGCTGCAACAACAGGAGCAGCAGCAGCCACAGCAACAGCCGCAGCCGCAGCCGCAGCAGCCACAGCCACCGCAGCCTCAGCAGCAGCAGCAGCAGTCGCAGCTACCGCAACCTCAGCAGCAGCAGCCACCACAGCACGAGTGCCAGCTGCTGCTGCTGCAGTAACAGCAGCCACCACGGCATGAGTACCAGCAGCTGCAGCAGCCACCACTGCACGAGTGCCAGCAGCTGCTGCAGCAGCAGGACGCTGACTCGGGGACCGGTCGCACAAAGCCGCCCACCGACGACGACGAAGACGACGGCGAGGGCTTCACCCTCGTCACCTCGCGCAAGCGCAGGGCCAAGCCCGGCCACGGCGGAGGAGGCCACGCGGCCCCTAACCCTAAACACGCGGCCACCGCCGATCACGAGCCCTGCCCAAAAGTCACAGAGCAGGACGAGCAACGCCCCCCAGCAAGCGCCGTCCTAGACGGCGTTGCGGGGAATGAGCACGAAGACAATCTCGACGGCGACCCGTCTGAGGACAACACGGTGGGACGAGGACCGCCAACACCGCCACCGCCGCACGCCGCCTCGGCATCCTCAGAGCGAGAGGAACCACCGGCCGGCGCGGCGCCTGACGGCGCCATGCCGCAGGAAGGCGACGAAGGCCGACTCGCCTCACCCGAGGGGAGAGCAAAAGACCCTCCACTACCAGAGGGCAGCCACCCTCTTCCCGATGAGGCCCTGCCATCACCGATGGCAAACGAGGTTTCTGTCGAGTCACGGTTTGACGAGCTGGAGGACTCTTGACGACGAGGTGTCGGAGACCGAAGGAGAGGACGACGTGAGTGAGCTCAGCTACTCGCAAGTCAACAGCGAGTGCGATTACTCACCTGGGGACATCCACAGCTTCCTCGGGGAAACTTTCAGGAAGCGTCAAGTCAGGGTCGGGGTCGATTTTCCTGACCTCAACGTTTTCCTCAAAGCATCCCAACAAATTTGCCGCAACAGCGACAGGTTTTGGTTTCTCAACTCAGGAATGCTACTGCCTGAAAGCTTTCATGCGCAAGGCGAAGAAGGAGCTTACTTTTGCCCAGAAGTAACCCAGCCCCCCCGCAACTACTGTTAACACTACCACCACCACACAACTACATGATGGCTTCAGCTATTAAGGTTGCCAGTCTGAACTGTAACAGCGCTCGCAGTGACAAGAGGTGGGACCAGATCTGCCGCTTTGTCAGGGAGCAGATGTGACTCTCCTCCAGGAAACCTACCTTGACCCAATGTGACTCTCCTCCAGGAAACCTACCTTGACCCAATGTCACTCTCCTCCAGGAAACTCACCTTGGCCAGATGTGACTCTCCTCCAGGAAACTCACCTTGACCCAATGTGACTCTCCTCCAGGAAACTCACCTTGGCCAGATGTGACTCTCCTCCAGGAAATCCACCTTGACCCAATGTGACTCTCCTCCAGGAAACCCACCTTGACCCAATGTGACTCTCCTCCAGGAAACCTACCTTGACCCAATGTCACTCTCCTCCAGGAAACTCACCTTGGCCAGATGTGACTCTCCTCCAGGAAACTCACCTTGACCCAATGTGACTCTCCTCCAGGAAACTCACCTTGGCCAGATGTGACTCTCCTCCAGGAAATCCACCTTGACCCAATGTGACTCTCCTCCAGGAAACCTACCTTGACCCAATGTGACTCTCCTCCAGGAAACCCACCTTGACCCAATGTGACTCTCCTCCAGGAAACCTACCTTGACCCAATGTGACTCTCCTCTAGGAAACCCACCTTGACCCAATGTGACTCTCCTCCAGGAAACCTACCTTGACCCAATGTGACTCTCCTCCAGGAAACCCACCTTGACCCAATGTGACTCTCCTCCAGGAAACCCACCTTGGCCAGATGTGACTCTCCTCCAGGAAACCCACCTTGACCCAATGTGACTCTCCTCCAGGAAACCCACCTTGACCCAATGTGACTCTCCTCCAGGAAACCTACCTTGACCCAATGTGACTCTCCTCCAGGAAACCTACCTTGACCCAATGTGACTCTCCTCCAGGAAACCCACCTTGACCCAATGTGACTCTCCTCCAGGAAATCCACCTTGGCCAGATGTGACTCTCCTCTAGGAAGCCCACCTTGACCCAATGTGACTCTCCTCCAGGAAACCTACCTTGACCCAATGTGACTCTCCTCCAGGAAACCCACCTTGACCCAATGTGACTCTCCTCCAGGAAACCCACCTTGGCCAGATGTGACTCTCCTCCAGGAAACCCACCTTGACCCAATGTGACTCTCCTCCAGGAAACTCACCTTGGCCAGATGTGACTCTCCTCCAGGAAACCCACCTTGACCCAATGTGACTCTCCTCCAGGAAACTCACCTTGGCCAGATGTGACTCTCCTCCAGGAAACTCACCTCGAGTTGGCGTTGGGCCACTCTGGAGGCCCAACGCCAGCATTTCCTAGGCGGTCGGGCCTTCTTCAGCCACGCCGAGGACAACCTCGCCGGCGTGGCGATTGTGCTCAGTTCGCAGCTTGCACCAGAGAGTGTCTCCTTCAAAGAAATCGTCAAAGGTCACTTAATTTCTGTCGAATTCGTCCTGAATAAATCCTGCCTCGGGTGCTATAACGTGTACGCGCCGAGCAAGGCCCCCGAGAGGAAACTCTTCTTCTGCGCGCTGCGGGACACGCTGGCAACAGACGACATGGACGACATTGCTCGCCGTCGTGGGGGGAGACTTTAACTGCACCCTCGACCCGGCTCTCGACCGCAACACCGCCGAACCTCACCCTGAGTCCGCACGGCCGCTCGCCGAGCTCGTGCGGAGACTGGATCTGCGTGACGTGTGGCGACTACAGCATCCAGCCCAGCGGCAGTACTCCTGGTGCCGCTGCGGCTCTCAAGGCAGGATAAGCCTTGCCAGGCTCGACCGACCGTACGTCAACGCAAGCGGCGTTAACCTGCTCGGGGACAGTAAAATCGTACCCTCTGGTTTCTCGGATCACCACCTGGTCTCTGTGCTACTGCGAATTCCCAGAGCGGAGCAGCACAGCGCCTACTGGAGACTCAACGTGCAGCTGCTTGATGACACCGACTTCAGAGAAACCTTCAAAGCCTTATGGGCTCAGTGGCTGCCTACCAAAGGCAGCTTCAGCTCCCACCAGCTGTGGTGGGACAACATAAAGGCGCGGGTCAGGGTCCTCTGTCAGCAGTTCACGAGCCAGCACGCCGCCGCCAAGAACGAGGTGGCGCGCCAACTGCAGAACGAGAGCTGCTGGCGCTAGAGGCAGAGCTGAGCTCACCCCACGGCACACAGCAGGGTGAGACGCTACTGGAGAAGCAGCGGCTTTTCAGGTCCATCACGGACAAGCGGGCACGTCGTGCTTTTGTGTGCAAAAAGATGCAGCACCTGTCGCAGATGGACTCTCTCCCTCTAAGTTTTTCTTCCGGTTAAACAAAGCACCGGCCAACACCAGGAAAATTTCCAGTTTGCGAACTCCAGATGGACAAACAGCAACATCTGAGAGCGAGATCGCCAAGGCCGCCAGGGATTTCTACTCGCATCTTTTCGCCGCCGAAACCATACACGACGAGGCTGTCCGGGAGCTACTGGACGGGGGCCCTACCTTAGGAGTCCCCAAGCGGGATCGTCTGGACAGCCCCGTCACCCTGCAGCAGGAGCTCCACACCGCTGTGAAAGGGCTCGCAGCTGGTAAAGCCCCGGGGATTGACGGCCTGCCGGTTGAGTTTTACGCGGCCTTCTGGGATGAGCTTGGCCCTCCGCTACTACAAATGTTGACGGAGAGCCTGCAGAAGGGGGAACTCCCACAGAGCTGCAGGAGAGCGGTGGTCTCGCTGCTACCCAAGAAGGGGGACCTGTGCCTCCTCGTGAACTGGCGACCCGTGTCCCTCTTTGTGCGCCGACTACAAATCTTCTCCAAGGTGGTGGCAAACCATCTCAAGACAGCGCTGGGTCAGCTGATCCTGCCGGAACAGTCGCATTGCATCCTCGGACGGTGCATATACGACAACATCGGTATGGCCAGAGACGTAATCTCCCTTGCAGAAGCGCACAACGTGGACTTAGACCTCCTCTTCTTAGGTCAGGAGAAAGCCTTTGACAGGGTGAGCCACGAGTACTTGGACAAACTCCTAACGTCGCTCGACTTCGGCCAGGTCTTCATCTCGCACGTTAGGCTCTTGTACATGGGGCACATCCAACCTCTTGAAGATAAACCGGCGGCTCGGCGTCCCCTTTCCCTGTGACGAGGGGGGTCAGATGGGGATGCCCCCTCTTGGGGCTGCTGTACCACCCTGTCCATTGAGCCACTGCTACGCCACCTGAGACGAAATCTGACTGGCCTCAAAGTCTCGGGACCCGAGAACGCGGTCATCAAGCTCTCGGCTTACGCAGACGACGACGTGATGCGTCGTTGAGGACGTCGTGCGTGTCGTCCTCAACGACGCGCACGACGCCTCCGCGCTCTGCCAGGCGGTTGCAGCGTACAAGAGGGCCTCCTCCGCCAGGGTCAACTGGGCCAAGTGCGAGGCCCCCTCTGTGTTTGGGGTCGCGAGGCGGCGTTCGCTCTGTGCTCCTCCCAGGAGGAGTCGTTTGGCGGGACGACGGAGTCAAGTACCTGGGGGTTTACCTGGGGAAACCACGTGACGTCGTTCTGAACAACTGGACCGAGCCGGCCGACACGATCGAGGCTAAATTACTGACATGGGCACCACGCCTCGCTCCGCAGATGTCATTCAGGGGCCGAGTGCTCATCGCTAACACCCTGGCAGCGTCCGCGCTGTGGCACAAGACCAAGGCCCTCCAGCCTCCTGCTTGGCTACTTACCAGAGTCGACCGCTCACTCGCGCACTTCGTCTGGCATGGGAAGCACCGGCTCAGGCCGGGCGTTCTCCGCCTGCCGGTGGGCGAGGGCGGCCAGGGTCTGGTGGACGTTGCCGCCAGGGTCACGAGTTTCAGGGTCATGGCAGTCAGGCGGCCGCTGTACGAGCGGGAGGAGCTACCCTGGAAGTCGCCGGCCCTTGCCCTGCTGAGGAATGCAGGGGGGGGGGGTGCCTGGGGTACGGTTTGGAGCTCTTCCTGATGGACCTGAGCCTGGTCGACTACACGAGGCTGCCAGGTTGTCACCGGAGCCTCTTGGACGCGTGGCGGAGCTTCGAGTGGAGCAGAACGCGCACGGCGCCCTACGACCTCGCACGGTTCCTGAACGAGGCCTTGTTCTGCAACGGCCTCTTCCAGGGGATCAGAGGAGAGAGGACCCTGACTCAACGCCTCACATCAGCAGGGCTGCGGACAGTCTTCCACCTCGTGCAGGCCCACCAGCCCAAGTGGAAGCCCGCGGCTGAGATAGCCAACACCGCGGGACTCCGCTCCACGCTCGCCGGGGAGAAGCCGCTGCGGGACGTCGCTCCGTGCCATGAAGGAGCTGCGCCTGAAGCTGGAGGCACCGGGGGATGGTGGCGGCCCCCCCCCCCTCCTCCTTCCTGGAGTTGTGCTTCTCCTGCACGCAGCCGCCCGGCCACAGCGACTCTGGCAAGCTGCTGAAGCTCCGAGGCTGCAGGAACGTTGCCCCTGAAGAGTGCCCCAAACACAGCGCTGTACACGTGGCTGTGTCAAGGCGCTGCATTCCCGGGACCTGGCCGACCTGCCGGACACAAAATGGAGAGACCATTTCTCTCCCCTCATTGCAACCGCCCCTCAGTGGAAACAAATGTACAAGGTGTCTCCCGTAGCCAAACGCTGCGGTGACCTCCGGGGGAGGTTGGCACACTGCACGTTGCCATCGGCCGTGTGGCTCAGTCGAATCTCGCCGGGGGTAACAGACTTGGTGCATCACCTGCGGTGCCAGGGAGGATCTGCCCCACCGATACTTACACTGCCAGCGCCTCAAACCAATGTTCCGCCTTTTGGGGGACATCTTCAGGAAACTGGGGGTACCCTTCTACAACAGCAGCTTGGTACATGGGGTGGTGCCTTACCTGGCTAACAAACGCCATGACCTCGCCAACTTCGCCTGTGCTCAGGCGAAGTTGGCGATGTACAGAACAAGAAAAAAGATGCTGCAAGGTGACACTGACGGCTACTCTGTGCTGCTTCCGGTGTTCAGGGGCCTGCTCAAGGCGCGGCTCCGGCTGGAGCACGCCACGTGACACACCCACGTGTCGGTGATGTGCAGCGCGTCTTCTTCGAACGCTGGGGAGCCGGACAAGCCCCTCTCTGTACCAGCGTGGACGGCACCCCCCACGTGTTCACCTTCTGAAGCGCTCGCTCGTCACCGTGGCGTGCGCGATGATCACCACCACCACCACGTGACTTTTATTTCGTGTTGTGCGCGGTGCTTTTTAGCGCCACAGCGCGTGGATTTGTAACGTTTATTTTCATTTGTGTTGCTGGTGACTTTGTGTATTTCATTTCGAAATCGCCTCCAGTGCTTTTGCTGCTGGCAGCAATAAAAGTTGTTTAAAAGTAAAAGTCTCTCTGTGTCTATCTCTGTCTCTCTCTCTGTCTCTCTCTCTGTCTCTCTCTCCACCTCTCTCTCTGTCTCTCTATCTCTGTCTCTCTCTGTGTCTCTCTCTGTCTCTCTCTCTCTGTCTCTCTCTCTGTCTCTCTCTGTCTCTGTCTCTCTCCGCCTCTCTCTCTGTCTCTCTCTCTGTCTCTCTCTCTCTCTCCGCCTCTCTCTCTATCTCTGTCTCTCTCTGTGTCTCTCTCTCTGTCTCTCTCTGTCTCTCTCTGTGTCTCTCTCTCTCTCTCTGTCTCTCTCTCTGTCTCTCTCTCTGTCTCTCTCTCTGTCTCTCTCTCTCTGTCTCTCTCTGTCTCTCTCTGTCTCTCTGTCTCTCTCTGTCTCTCTCTCTGTCTTTCTCTCTGTCTCTCTTTGTCTCTCTCTCTCTCTGTCTCTCTCTCTGTCTCTCTCTCTGTCTCTCTGTCTCTCTCTCTGTCTCTCTCTGTCTTTCTCTCTCTGTCTCTCTCTGTCTCTCTCTCTCTCTCTGTCTCTCTCTGTCTCTCTCTCTGTCTCTCTCTGTCTCTGTCTCTCTCTCTGTCTCTCTCTCTCTGTCTCTCTCTCTCTGTCTCTCTCTGTCTCTCTCTCTGTCTGTCTCTCTCTGTCTCTCTCTCTGTCTCTCTCTGTCTCTGTCTCTCTCTGTCTCTCTCTGTCTCTCTGTCTCTCTCTCTGTCTCTCTCTGTCTCTCTCTCCCTGCGGCCGGGTGGATCTTTCTCCGGTTTTCCCCTCCACGCTTGGAATCGGCAGCTCGGTGGCGGGGACCTTACACTTGTTGACAATAACAAAAATAGTACAAATAGATAGAGGACCACAGAACTTGGGCAATTGTTGAGGCCTTCCCCGCTCGTGTGTAGTTCCTGCTCCTCGCGTCTCCCAGTCGCCCTCCGCCCCGCTCTGTACGCGAGCGGGCGGTGAGTGCGTACCACGTGGGGTTGTTGTTGTTGTTGTTTATTTCTGTTTGTTGTTGTTGTTTATTTCTGTTTGTTGTTGTTTATTTCTGTTTGTTGTTGTTCAGACGAGGGGCGGCCGCGTGCCACCGCGTTGCCGTCGGACGTCTTCCGGGAAGTGGAACTCATCCAGAGGAACCTCCAGCACCTGCAGGTCAGACTCTCAACTCACTCAGACTCTCAACTCTCTCAACTCTCTCAACTCTCTCAACACTCTCACTCTCAACTCTCTCAACTCTCTCAGACTCTCAACTCTCTCAGACTCTCAACACTCTCAGCTCTCTCAGACTCTCAACTCTCTCAGACTCTCAACTCTCTCAGACTCTAAACTCTCTCAACTCTCTCAACTCTCAACTCTCTCAGACTCTCAACCCTCTCAGACTCTCAACTCTCTCAGACTCTCAGACTCTCAACTCTCTCAGACTCTCAACTCTCTCAGACTCTCAACTCTCTCAGACTCTCAACTCTCTCAACTCTCTCAACTCTCTCAGACTCTCCACTCTGTCAACTCTCAACTCTCTCAACTCTCTCAGACTCTCAACTCTCTCAGACTCTCAACTCTCTCAGACTCTCAACTCTCTCAACTCTCTCAGACTCTCAACTCTCTCAGACTCTCAACTCTCTCAGACTCTCAGACTCTCAACTCTCTCAGACTCTCAACTCTCTCAGACTCTCAACTCACTCAGACTTTCAACTCTCTCAGACTCTCACCTCTCTCAGACTCTCAACTCTCTCAGACTCTCAACTCTCTCAGACTCTCAACTCTCTCAGACTCTCAACTCTCTCAGACTCTCAACTCTCTCAGACTCTCAGACTCTCAACTCTCTCAGACTCTCAACTCTCTCAGACTCTCAACTCTCTCAGACTCTCAACTCTCTCAGACTCTCAACTCTCTCAACTCTCTCAACTCTCTCAGACTGTCAACTCTCTCAGCTCTCTCAGACTCTCAACTCTCTCAGACTCTCAACTCTCTCAGACTCTCAACTCTCTCAACTCTCTCAACTCTCAACTCTCTCAGACTCTCAACGCTCTCAGACTCTCAACTCTCTCAGACTCTCAGACTCTCAACTCTCTCAGACTCTCAACTCTCTCAGACTCTCAACTCTCTCAGACTCTCAACTCTCTCAGACTCTCAACTCTCTCAGACTCTCAACTCTCTCAACTCTCTCAACTCTCTCAGACTCTCAACTCTCTCAGACTCTCAACTCTCTCAGACTCTCAGACTCTCAACTCTCTCAGACTCTCAACTCTCTCAGACTCTCAACTCACTCAGACTCTCAACTCTCTCAGACTCTCACCTCTCTCAGACTCTCAACTCTCTCAGACTCTCAACTCTCTCAACTCTCTCAGACTCTCAACTCTCTCAGACTCTCAACTCTCTCAGACTCTCAACTCTCTCAGACTCTCAACTCTCTCAACTCTCTCAGACTCTCAACTCACTCAACTCTCTCAACTCTCTCAGACTCTCAACTCTCTCAGACTCTCAACTCTCTCAACTCTCTCAACTCCCAACTCTCTCAGACTCTCAACTCTCTCAGACTCTCAACTCTCTCAGACTCTCAGACTCTCAACTCTCTCAGACTCTCAACTCTCTCAGACTCTCAACTCTCTCAGACTCTCAACTCTCTCAGACTCTCAACTCTCTCAACTCTCTCAACTCTCTCAACTCTCTCAGACTCTCAACTCTCTCAGACTCTCAACTCTCTCAGACACTCAGACTCTCAACTCTCTCAGACTCTCAGACTCTCAACTCTCTCAGACTCTCAACTCTCTCAGACTCTCAACTCTCTCAGACTCTCAACTCTCTCAGACTCTCAACTCTCTCAGACTCTCAACTCTCTCAGACTCTCAACTCTCTCAACTCTCTCAACTCTCTCAGACTCTCAACTCTCTCAGACTCTCAACTCTCTCAGACTCTCAGACTCTCAACCCTCTCAGACTCTCAACTCTCTCAGACTCTCAACTCACTCAGACTCTCAACTCTCTCAGACTCTCACCTCTCTCAGACTCTCAACTCTCTCAGACTCTCAACTCTCTCAACTCTCTCAGACTCTCAACTCTCTCAGACTCTCAACTCTCTCAGACTCTCAACTCTCTCAGACTCTCAACTCTCTCAACCCTCTCAGACTCTCAACTCACTCAACTCTCTCAACTCTCTCAGACTCTCAACTCTCTCAGACTCTCAACTCTCTCAACTCTCTCAACTCTCTCAACTCCCAACTCTCTCAGACTCTCAACTCTCTCAGACTCTCAACTCTCTCAGACTCTCAGACTCTCAACTCTCTCAGACTCTCAACTCTCTCAGACTCTCAACTCTCTCAGACTCTCAACTCTCTCAGACTCTCAACTCTCTCAGACTCTCAACTCTCTCAACTCTCTCAACTCTCTCAGACTCTCAACTCTCTCAGACTCTCAACTCTCTCAGACACTCAGACTCTCAACTCTCTCAGACTCTCAACTCTCTCAGACTCTCAACTCACTCAGACTCTCAACTCTCTCAGACTCTCACCTCTCTCAGACTCTCAACTCTCTCAGACTCTCAACTCTCTCAACTCTCTCAACTCTCAACTCTCTCAGACTCTCAACTCTCTCAGACTCTCAACTCTCTCAGACTCTCAGACTCTCAACTCTCTCAGACTCTCAACTCTCTCAGACTCTCAACCCTCTCAGACTCTCAACCCTCTCAGACTCTCAACTCACTCAGACTCTCAACTCTCTCAGACTCTCACCTCTCTCAGACTCTCAACTCTCTCAGACTCTCAACTCTCTCAACTCTCTCAGACTCTCAACTCTCTCAGACTCTCAACTCTCTCAGACTCTCAACTCTCTCAGACTCTCAACTCTCTCAGACTCTCAACTCTCTCAACACTCTCAGACTCTCAACTCACTCAACTCTCTCAACTCTCTCAGACTCTCAACTCTCTCAGACTCTCAACTCTCTCAACTCTCAACTCTCTCAGACTCTCAACTCTCTCAGAGTCTCAACTCTCTCAGACTCTCAGACTCTCAACTCTCTCAGACTCTCAACTCTCTCAGACTCTCAACTCTCTCAGACTCTCAACTCTCTCAGACTCTCAACTCTCTCAGACTCTAAACTCTCTCAGACTCTCAACTCTCTCAACTCTCTCAACTTTCTCAGACTCTCAACTCTCTCAGACTCTCAACTCTCTCAGACACTCAGACTCTCAACTCTCTCAGACTCTCAACTCTCTCAGACTCTCAACTCACTCAGACTCTCAACTCTCTCAGACTCTCACCTCTCTCAGACTCTCAACTCTCTCAACTCTCAACTCTCTCAGACTCTCAACTCTCTCAGAGTCTCAACTCTCTCAGACTCTCAGACTCTCAACTCTCTCAGACTCTCAACTCTCTCAGACTCTCAACTCTCTCAGACTCTCAACTCTCTCAGACTCTCAACTCTCTCAGACTCTCAACTCTCTCAGACTCTCAACTCTCTCAACTCTCTCAACTCTCTCAGACTCTCAACACTCTCAGACTCTCAACTCTCTCAGACACTCAGACTCTCAACTCTCTCAGACTCTCAACTCTCTCAGACTCTCAACTCACTCAGACTCTCAACTCTCTCAGACTCTCACCTCTCTCAGACTCTCAACTCTCTCAGACTCTCAACTCTCTCAACTCTCTCAGACTCTCAACTCTCTCAGACTCTCAACTCTCTCAGACTCTCAACTCTCTCAGACTCTCAGACTCTCAACTCTCTCAGACTCTCAACTCTCTCAGACTCTCAACTCTCTCAGACTCTCAACTCTCTCAGACTCTCAACTCTCAACTCTCTCAACTCTCTCAGACTCTTAACTCTCTCAGACTCTCAACTCTCTCAGACTCTCAACTCACTCAGACTCTCAACTCACTCAACCCTCTCAACTCTCTCAACTCTCAACTCTCTCAGACTCTCAACTCTCTCAGAGTCTCAACTCTCTCAGACTCTCAGACTCTCAACTCTCTCAGACTCTCAACTCTCTCAGACTCTCAACTCTCTCAGACTCTCAACTCTCTCAGACTCTCAACTCTCTCAGACTCTCAACTCTCTCAGACTCTCAACTCTCTCAACTCTCTCAACTCTCTCAGACTCTCAACTCTCTCAGACTCTCAACTCTCTCAGACACTCAGACTCTCAACTCTCTCAGACTCTCAACTCTCTCAGACTCTCAACTCACTCAGACTCTCAACTCTCTCAGACTCTCACCTCTCTCAGACTCTCAACTCTCTCAGACTCTCAGACTCTCAACTCTCTCAGACTCTCAACTCTCTCAGACTCTCAACTCTCTCAACTCTCTCAGACTCTCAACTCTCTCAGACTCTCAACTCTCTCAGACTCTCAACTCTCTCAGACTCTCAACTCTCTCAACACTCTCAGACTCTCAACTCACTCAACTCTCTCAACTCTCTCAGACTCTCAACTCTCTCAGACTCTCAACTCTCTCAACTCTCAACTCTCTCAGACTCTCAACTCTCTCAGAGTCTCAACTCTCTCAGACTCTCAGACTCTCAACTCTCTCAGACTCTCAACTCTCTCAGACTCTCAACTCTCTCAGACTCTCAACTCTCTCAGACTCTCAACTCTCTCAGACTCTCAACTCTCTCAGACTCTCAACTCTCTCAACTCTCTCAACTTTCTCAGACTCTCAACTCTCTCAGACTCTCAACTCTCTCAGACACTCAGACTCTCAACTCTCTCAGACTCTCAACTCTCTCAGACTCTCAACTCACTCAGACTCTCAACTCTCTCAGACTCTCACCTCTCTCAGACTCTCAACTCTCTCAACTCTCAACTCTCTCAGACTCTCAACCCCTCTCAGAGTCTCAACTCTCTCAGACTCTCAGACTCTCAACTCTCTCAGACTCTCAACTCTCTCAGACTCTCAACTCTCTCAGACTCTCAACTCTCTCAGACTCTCAACTCTCTCAGACTCTCAACTCTCTCAGACTCTCAACTCTCTCAACTCTCTCAACTCTCTCAGACTCTCAACTCTCTCAGACTCTCAACTCTCTCAGACACTCAGACTCTCAACTCTCTCAGACTCTCAACTCTCTCAGACTCTCAACTCACTCAGACTCTCAACTCTCTCAGACTCTCACCTCTCTCAGACTCTCAACTCTCTCAGACTCTCAACTCTCTCAACTCTCTCAGACTCTCAACTCTCTCAGACTCTCAACTCTCTCAGACTCTCAACTCTCTCAGACTCTCAGACTCTCAACTCTCTCAGACTCTCAACTCTCTCAGACTCTCAACTCTCTCAACTCTCTCAGACTCTCAACTCTCTCAGACTCTCAACTCTCAACTCTCTCAACTCTCTCAGACTCTTAACTCTCTCAGACTCTCAACTCTCTCAGACTCTCAACTCACTCAGACTCTCAACTCACTCAACCCTCTCAACTCTCTCAACTCTCAACTCTCTCAGACTCTCAACTCTCTCAGAGTCTCAACTCTCTCAGACTCTCAGACTCTCAACTCTCTCAGACTCTCAACTCTCTCAGACTCTCAACTCTCTCAGACTCTCAACTCTCTCAGACTCTCAACTCTCTCAGACTCTCAACTCTCTCAGACTCTCAACTCTCTCAACTCTCTCAACTCTCTCAGACTCTCAACTCTCTCAGACTCTCAACTCTCTCAGACACTCAGACTCTCAACTCTCTCAGACTCTCAACTCTCTCAGACTCTCAACTCACTCAGACTCTCAACTCTCTCAGACTCTCACCTCTCTCAGACTCTCAACTCTCTCAGACTCTCAACTCTCTCAACTCTCTCAGACTCTCAACTCTCTCAGACTCTCAACTCTCTCAGACTCTCAACTCTCTCAGACTCTCAGACTCTCAACTCTCTCAGACTCTCAACTCTCTCAGACTCTCAACTCTCTCAACTCTCTCAGACTCTCAACTCTCTCAGACTCTCAACTCTCAACTCTCTCAACTCTCTCAGACTCTTAACTCTCTCAGACTCTCAACTCTCTCAGACTCTCAACTCACTCAGACTCTCAACTCACTCAACCCTCTCAACTCTCTCAGACTCTCAACTCACTCAGACTCTCAACTCACTCAACCCTCTCAACTCTCTCAGACTCTCAACTCACTCAGACTCTCAACTCACTCAACCCTCTCAACTCTCTCAGACTCTCAACTCTCTCAACTCTCTCAATCCGATGAGCTAAGAAGCTCTTTGTGCGGGAGTCGGGGGTTACGAGAGGCCAGGGGACAGATGTCGCTCGATCTCCTCGCTCCGTCGTTCCATTCCACACCCCCACGGTCACCCCCATGGACAGCTGTTGTTGTTGTTGTCGAAGCTGTTGTAGAAGTTGTTGTTGTTGTCGAAGCTGTTGTTGTTGTAGAAGCTGTTGTTTTTGTTGTAGAAGCTGCTGTTGTTGTCGAAGCTGCTGTTGTTGTAGAAGCTGTTGTTTTTGTTGTAGAAGCTGCTGTTGTTGTCGAAGCTGCTGTTGTTGTCGAAGCTGTTGTTATTGTAGAAGCTGTTGTTATTGTAGAAGCTGTTGTTGTTGTAGAAGCTGCTGTTGTTGTAGAAGCTGCTGTTGTAGAAGCTGTTGTTGTTGTAGAAGCTGTTGTTGTTGTAGAAGCTGTTGTTGTTGTAGAAGCTGCTATTGTTGGTGTTGTAGAAGCTTCTATTGTTGTTGTTGTTGTAGAAGCTGTTGTTGTTGTTGTAGAAGCTGTTGTTGTTGTAGAAGCTGCTACTGTTGTTGTTGTAGAAGCTATTGTTGTTGTAGAAGCTGCTATTGTTGTTGTAGAAGCTGCTATTGTTGGTGTTGTAGAAGCTTCTATTGTTGTTGTTGTTGTAGAAGCTGTTGTTGTTGTAGAAGCTGCTACTGTTGTTGTTGTAGAAGCTGTTGTTGTTGTAGAAGCTGCTATTGTTGTTGTAGAAGCTGCTATTGTTGGTGTTGTAGAAGCTTCTATTGTTGTTGTTGTTGTAGAAGCTGCTTTTGTTGTTGTCGTCGAAGCTGCTATTGTTGTTGTAGAAGCTGCTATTGTTGTTGTTGTAGAGCCTGCTGTTTTTGTTGTAGAAGCTGCTATTGTTGTTGTTGTTGTCGAAGCTGCTGTTGTTGTCGAAGCTGTTGTTGTTGTCGAAGCTGTTGTTGTTGTAGAAGCTTCTGTTGTTGTTGTAGAAGCTGTTGTTGTTGTAGAAGCTGCTATTGTTGTTGTCGAAGCTGTTGTTGTTGTAGAAGCTACTGTTGCTGTTGTTGTAGAAGCTGTTGTTGTTGTCGAAGCTGTTGTTGTTGTAGAAGCTGTTGTTGTTGTAGAAGCTGTTGTTGTTGTAGAAGCTGCAGTTGTTGTTGTCAAAGCTGTTGTTGTCAAAGCTGTTGTTGTTGTCGAAGCTGCTGTTGTCGAAGCTGTTGCTGTTGTTGTTGTAGAAGCTGTTGTTGTTGTAGAAGCTGCTGTTGTTGTAGAAGCTGCTATTGTTGTTGTTGTAGAAGCTGCTATTGTTGTTGTTGTAGAAGCTGCTATTGTTGTTGTAGAAGCTGCTGTTGTTGTCAAAGCTGTTGTTGTTGTCGAAGCTGCTGTTGTCGAAGCTGTTGCTGCTGTTGTTGTAGAAGCTTATTGTTCTTGTTGTAGAAGCTGCTGTTGTTGTAGAAGCTGCTATTGTTGTTGTTGTAGAAGCTGCTATTGTTGTTGTTGTAGAAGCTGCTATTGTTGTTGTTGTAGAAGCTGCTGTTGTTGTTGTTGTAGAAGCTGCTATTGTTGTTGTTGTAGAAGCTGTTGTTGTTGTAGAAGCTGCTGTTGTAGAAGCTGCTATTGTTGTTGTTGTAGAAGCTGCTATTGTTGTTGTTGTAGAAGCTGCTATTGTTGTTGTAGAAGCTGCTATTGTTGTTGTTGTAGACGCTGTTGTTGTTGTTGTAGAAGCTGCTGTTGTTGTTGTAGAAGCTGCTATTGTTGTTGTTGAAGCTATTGTTGTTTTTGTAGAAGCTGTTGTTGCTGTAGAAGCTGCTATTGTTGTTGTAGAAGCTGCTGTTGTTGTTGTAGTAGAAGCTGTTGTTGTTGTAGAAGCTGTTGTTGTTGTAGAAGCTGCTATTGTTGTTTTAGAAGCTGCTATTGTTGTTGTAGAAGCTGTTGTTGTTGTTGTAGAAGCTGCTGTTGTTGTTGTTGTAGAAGCTGCTATTGTTGTTGTTGTAGAAGCTGCTATTGTTGTTGTAGAAGCTGCTATTGTTGTTGTTGTAGAAGCTGCTATTGTTGTTGTAGAAGCTGCTATTGTTGTTGTTGTAGAAGCTGCTATTGTTGTTGTTGTAGAAGCTGCTATTGTTGTGTTGTAGAAGCTGCTATTGTTGTTGTTGTTGAAGCTGTTGCTGTTGTAGAAGCTGCTGTTGTAGAAGCTGTTGTTGTTGTAGAAGCTGTTGTTGTTGTAGAAGCTGTTGTTGTTGTAGAAGCTGCTATTGTTGTTGTTGTAGAAGCTGTTGTTGTTGTAGAAACTTATTGTTGTTGTTGTAGAAGCTGCTATTGTTGTTGTTGTAGAAGCTGCTATTGTTGTTGTTGTAGAAGCTGCTATTGTTGTTGTTGTAGAAGCTGCTATTGTTGTTGTTGTTGTAGAAGCTATTGTTGTTGTTGTAGAGGCTGCTATTGTTGTTGTAGAAGCTGTTGTTGTTGTAGAAGCTGCTGTTGTTGTTGTAGAAGCTGTTGTTGTTGTAGAAGCTGCTATTGTTGTTGTTGTAGAAGCTGCTATTGTTGTTGTTGTAGAAGCTGTTGTTGTTGTAGAAACTTATTGTTGTTGTTGTAGAAGCTGCTATTGTTGTTGTTGTAGAAGCTGCTATTGTTGTTGTTGTAGAAGCTGCTATTGTTGTTGTTGTAGAAGCTGCTATTGTTGTTGTTGTTGTAGAAGCTATTGTTGTTGTTGTAGAGGCTGCTATTGTTGTTGTAGAAGCTGCTGTTGTTGTTGTAGAAGCTGTTGTTGTTGTAGAAGCTGCTATTGTTGTTGTTGTAGAAGCTGTTGTTGTTGTAGAAGCTGCTATTGTTGTTGTAGAAGCTGCTATTGTTGGTGTTGTAGAAGCTTCTATTGTTGTTGTTGTTGTAGAAGCTGCTGTTGTAGAAGCTGCTATTGTTGTTGTTGTAGAAGCTGC
>NC_133728.1:701859-724359 GCF_048934315.1 Petromyzon marinus | reverse complement strand
TCGTCATCAGGTGACGACCGCTTCTGTTGCGGCCGAAGCGTCCTTTGTTTTGTAATTTCTTTGAACTTGTCCACGTGACTCTACCGAAAGACACCGGAATAAGAATGCCTGCAGTCAAAGTGTTTTCGTTTCGCGTGGCGGCAGCAGCGGCAGCCGCCGTGACTTCTCGAGCATCGATGCAGCGGCGTGCAGCATCCTCCTCACAGCCCCCACGCGGAGCCGCGGGGGCAAATTCCACATTCCCATGGCAGAGGGGGGCAGCCTGTCCATGGGATAGCCGCTGTCGGATTCCCCGCAAAGCGGTACTTGTTTTATCGGACCCCGGGCGGAGGGTTAGGGTAGATTGGCCGAGTCGGCACGCGCCGCCGCCGCCGACCGGGAGTTGAACTCGGCGCCGTCTCCTGAGCGGGCGCCGTGGACGGCGGAGGGCTTCCGATGGGACGCAGCTTCCCGTGCGGCGCTGGTCGGGGGAGGAGTCGCGTGACAAGATGGACCAATGCAATGACGAGCGGGGCGACCGTGGTGTGCGGGGCGACCGTGGTGTGCGGTGCGGTTGACTGGCGCGGAGAGACGCGGACTGACACGGAGAGACACGGACTGACATGGAGAGACACGGACTGACACGTAGAGACACGGAGAGACACGTAGAGACACGGACTGACACGGAGAGACACGGACTGACACGTAGAGACACGGAGAGACACGGACTGACACGTAGAGACGCGGACTAGCACGTAGAGACGCGGACTGGCGCGGAGAGACGCGGACTGACACGGAGAGACACGGACTGGCACGTAGAGACACGGAGAGACACGGAGAGACGCGGACTGACACGGACTGACACGGAGAGACGCGGACTGGCGTGGAGAGACACGGACTGGCACAGAGAGATGCGGACTGGCACGTAGAGACACGGACTGACACGGAGAGACGCGGACTGACACGGAGAGACACGGACTGACACGGAGAGACACGGAGAGACGCGGACTGACACGTAGAGACACGGACTGACACGGAGAGACACGGAGAGACGCGGACTGACACGTAGAGACACGGACTGACACGGAGAGACACGGAGAGACGCGGACTGACACGTAGAGACACGGACTGGCACAGAGAGACGCGGACTGGCACGTAGAGACACGGACTGACACGGAGAGACACGGAGAGACGCGGACTGACACGTAGAGACACGGACTGGCACAGAGAGACGCGGACTGGCACGTAGAGACACGGACTGACACGGAGAGACGCGGACTGACACGGAGAGACACGGACTGACATGGAGAGACACGGAGAGACGCGGACTGACACGGAGAGACACGTAGAGACACGAACTGACACGGAGAGACACGGAGAGACACGGACTGACACGGAGAGACACGGAGAGACACGAACTGACACGGAGAGACACGGACTGACACGGAGAGACACGGAGAGACGCGGACTCACACGGAGAGACACGGACTGACACGGAGAGACACGGACTGACACGGAGAGACACGGAGAGACGCGGACTGACACGGAGAGACACGGACTGACAGGGAGAGACACGGACTGGCACGGAGAGACGCGGACTGGCACGGAGAGACACGGACTGACAGGGAGAGACACGGACTGACAGGGAGAGACACGGAGAGACACGGAGAGACACGGACTGACAGGGAGAGACACGGACTGACAGGGAGAGACACGGACTGACAGGGAGAGACACGGACTGGCACGGAGAGACACGGAGAGACAGGGAGAGACGCGGACTGGCACGGAGAGACACGGACTGGCACGGAGAGACACGGACTGGCACGGAGAGACACGGACTGACACGGAGAGACGCGGACTGACAGGGAGAGACGCGGACTGACACAATAAGTTAAACTTGAAGGGACGAGTGGACCTGAGTGGCGAGGGGCTGTCACCGCAGTGACAACACCAGCGGCAACTCCAACCACGTCCGGCAGCGTCACGGCGGCGAGAAGTCTCGGTGGGGAACCCCGCGGAGCCACGGCTGTGGCCGCAGTCCGGGTGCGGCCGAACGGGTCGAGTGTACAAAGAGCTTCGCAGCTCATCGGATTTCTCGAGGGGTACATCGGCAGCCCGTGCCTCTCCGATTTCACGAGCCCAATCGAGCGGCGCGCTGTTGAGAAGCCACCGGCTGGGAGAGGGCGAGAGGGCGCGGATTTTTTGTATCGAGTTCCGAAGGTCCCGAAAGTTTCCTGGAGAAGGCTCCCGGCACGTGGCGCGAAACGTCGGACGCGCGCCGCGATCGCGGCGGTGAGGCCCGCTTGAGATGATCCCGTTTCGTACTTTTCTATAAAACAGAGCTGGTGGTCCGTCTCTCCTCTTTATTTTATTCCACCAATTGTTGCGAGCAGCAGGGTTTGTTTTTCGAGGGCGGTTTTGTTCGTTATCAAAATAACTTTTTTTTTACTTAACCCAGGATTATCGTTGTAATTATTATTATTAAAAAAAGTGATATCTGTGAAATGTCTCTTTGGAAAGTGTATTTGTCTCTGTGTGAGTCTATGGGTCTCTGTGTGAGTCTATGGGTCTCTGTGTGAGTCTATGGGTCTCTGTACGGGTCTATGGGTCTCTGTGTGAATCTATGGGTCTCTGTACGAGTCTATGGGTTTCTGTACGAGTCTATGGGTCTCTGTGTGAGTCATTGGATTCTCTGTGTGAGTCTATGGGTCTCTGTATGAGTCTATGGGTCTCTGTGTGAGTCTGGGTCTCATTGTGAGTCTATGGGTCGATGTACGAGTTTATGGGTCTCAGTGTGACTCTATAGATATCTGAGTGAGTCTATGGGTCTCAGTGTGGCTCTATAGATATCTGAGTGAGTCTATGAGTCTCAGTGTGACTCTATAGATATCTGAGTGAGTCTATGAGTCTCAGTGTGACTATAGATGTCTGAGTGAGTCTATGGGTCTCAGTGTGACTATAGATATCTGAATGAGTCTACGGGTCTCAATGTGTAGCGTAGCGCTAACAGCTACACTACTGCTCCCCCCCCCCCCAACACACACACACACAGATACACACACACCCAGATACACACACACAGATACACACACACCCAGATACACACACACAGATACACGCACCCACGTATACACACAGACACACACAGACAGCGCGCTAACCTCTACACTACAATGCGTTACGCTTCCACATGCGCGGGTCACGTGACAGATTTGACGTCACAGCTCACTTGCCGTGCAAAAAATAAATGCATTATTGAGCTCCCCTCCCCCCCCCAAAACAAAACCAAAAGTGTATTTTTATAATTGTTGCATGGTGTACAGGATGAGTCCTAGCTACTTTGAGCAGGATCAGCCCTGGCTACCTCTAGCAGGATCACCCCTGGCTACCTCTAGCAGGATTAGCTCTGGCCACTTTGAGCAGGATCAGCCCTGGCTACCTCTAGTAGGATCAGCCCTAGCTAGCAGGATCAGCCCTGGCTACTGTGAGCAGGATCAGCCCTAGCTATCTCTAGTAGGATCAGCCCTGGCCATTGTGAGCAGGATCAGCCCTGACTACCTTTAGTAGGATCAGCCCTGGCTACCTTGAGTAGGATCAGTCCTAGCTACCTCTAGCAGGATCAGCCCTAGCTACTGTGAGCAGGATCAGCCCTGGCTACCTCTAGTAGGATCAGCCCTGGTTACTGTGAGCAGGATCAGCCCTGGTTACTGTGAGCAGGATCAGCCCTGGCCACCTCTAGTAGGATCAGCCCTGGCCACCTCTAGCAGGATCAGCCCTAGCTACCTCTAGCTGGATCAGCCCTGGCTACCTCTAGCAGGATCACCCCTGGCCACTTTGAGCAGGATCAGCCCTGGCCACTTTGAGCAGGATCAGCCCTAGCTACTGTGAGCAGGATCAGCCCTGGCCACCTCTAGCAGGATCACCCTGGCTACCTCTAGCAGGATCAGCAGGCTACCTCTAGCAGGATCAGCCCTAGCTACTGTGAGCAGGATCAGCCCTAGCTACCTCTAGCAGGATCACCCTAGCTACCTCTAGCAGGATCAGCCCTAGCTACTTTGAGCAGGATCAGCCCTAGCTACTGTGAGCAGGATCAGCCCTAGCTACCTCTAGTAGGATCAGCTCTGTTGTTGTTGTTGTTGTTGTTTTCCATGGAGCCGGCCGAGTGTAATATTCCACCCCATGCACGGACTGGAGGCACACATGGAGATGCCGCGGTGGCTATGAGATGTTAACTACCTCGCCTGGTGTACAGGAGGTCGTGTCTCTCTCTCATGATCATCATCACGGTGGCTATGAGATGTTCACTACCTCGCCTGGTGTACAGGAGGTTGTGTCTCTCTCTCATCGTCATCACGGTGGCTAGGAGATGTTCACTACCTCGCCTGGTGTACAGGTGGTCGCCTGCTGTATATTTGGAGTTTGCGTGTCTCTCTCTCTCTCTCATCATCATCACGGTGGCTAGGAGATGTTAACTACCTCGCCTGGTGTACAGGAGGTCGCCTGCTGTGTATTTGGAGTTTGCGTGTCTCTCTCTCTCTCATCATCATCACGGTGGCTAGGAGATGTTCACTACCTCGCCTGGTGTACAGGAGGTCGCCTGCTGTATATTTGGAGTTTGCGTGTCTCTCTCTCTCCATCAACATCACCACCACGCCGCGTTTTGGAGGAATTTGTCTGCTGCTATAAATCCCCACCAGGCGATGATGATGATGACGGGCCACGTGGTTGAGCTGATCGTTTGTGACGGTCAAGCCGCTTCCGCAACACATCGACATTGGGCCTCAGCTGGTAAATCAGTAACAGTTCACAGTCTCTACTCGTTGGTTCTAATGGGTAAAGTCACGTAGGTGAAAATAAATAACAAAAAAAATAACAAAAAATCACGACGTTTCGGCCACAACACAAGCGGCCTTCATCAGGTGAAGGGACGAGACTGTCAGGAGGACAGCGCTATCTCGCCTGGTATACGGGAGGTCGTGTCTCATCATCATCACGGTGGCTATGAGATGTTGACTATCTCGCCTGGTGTACAGGAGGTCGTGTCTCTCTCTGTCTCTCATCATCATCACGGTGGCTATGAGATGTTGACTATCTCGCCTGGTGTACAGGAGGTCGTGTCTCTCTCTTTCGTCCCTTCACCTGATGAAGGCCGCTTGTGTTGTGGCCGAAACGTCGTGATTTTTTTTGTTATTTTATTTTCACCTATGTGACTTTACCCAATAGAACCAAAGAGTATGGATCCTAGCAGTCACGAAAGCTTTAAATCGTGAGAAGTTCACAGTCTCGTTTTAAATTGTGGGTTCCTTTGTGTGTGTTTTGTTTAGGAGTATTTGGCTGATGCTCGTCGAAAGCTCCAACGTAGATTTCATTTTTTTCTGCGAAAGTTTGACACCGAGGAGGAATGGTGGGGGGTGGGTGGGGGGGGTGGGTGGGGAGGAGGCGCTGGTTCTTGAAGCGGACACGAGACACAATCACGGGGCAGCGGTGTGGCTGCCCGCACGCGGTGATTGTGGATCGCTGATCGATGCGAATTGTTACCGAGTCCGCTCGGATTCCCTGGGTCAACATCTGGGTGAGTTCGCGAGCGTTGGCTCAAGGCTGACGCTGTTGCGTGTGCGTGCGTGGTGAACTTCTGTCCATGAATGACGTCACGCGACGTGGCGTCACGAAAAGTGAGACACCGCCCCCTGAAATATGACGTCACAAAGCTCCCCCCCCCCCCCAAATAAAACATGCTTCAAATCGATTTAAAGCTTTCGTGACTGCAAGGATTCATCTTCTTTGGTTCTTTCGGTAAAGTCACCACGTAGAATGAGAATGTGTAGGCTTTGACTTCAACATAGCCATTTCTGTGACCAGTCACAAGCTAATCACTCAGTTATTTCAATGCTTAATTCTCCTGTTTGATTTGTACTAGGTGCCTCTGTGAATGTGTATGCTCTGACTTTAACATAGCTATTTCTGTGACCAGTCACAAGCTAATCACTCAGCTATTTCAATGCTAAATTCTCTTGTTTGATTTGCACTAGGTGCCTCTGTGGATGTGTAGGCCTTGACTTCAACATAGCCATTTCTGTGACCAGTCACAAGCTAATCACTCAGCCATTTCAATGCTTAATTCTCCTGTTTGATTTGTACTAGGTGCCTCTGTGGATGTGTAGGCTTTGACTTTAACATAACTATTTCTGTGACCAGTCACAAGCTAATCACTCAGCCATTTCAATGCTAATTCCTTTGTCAAGGCGCTCTGTGTTCTTCTCACACAGCTTAAAGGTCGCGGTCTGAGCTTGGCTGTGTTCGCTCCAGCGCTGTCCTCCAGACAGTCTCGTCCCTTCACCTGATGAAGGCCGCTTGTGTTGTGGCCGAAACGTCGTGAGAATTTTATTGTGTTATTTTATTTTATCAATTTATTATTTTATTCTCATTCTACGTGGTGACTTTACCGAAAGAACCAAAAAACATGCTTCAAATCGCTTTAAGCTACTGTCACATTGTAGTGCGACGTATTTAACGTGGCGCTGCACTCTGATGTTGTAGGAGAAAACATTTATTAAAAAGTCTATTTAATTAAGTAGAACGTGTTGTCTATATTTATTTAAAGTTTCGCATTTTGATGTGACGTCACATTTCTCAAACCCCTCGTCACGCATCGTCACACATCGTCACAAATGTCTGACCCCCCCCC
Organism: Petromyzon marinus; assembly: GCF_048934315.1. Classification (NCBI taxonomy): domain Eukaryota; kingdom Metazoa; phylum Chordata; class Hyperoartia; order Petromyzontiformes; family Petromyzontidae; genus Petromyzon; species Petromyzon marinus. Next base: position 717,695 of record NC_133728.1, on the reverse strand, counting down.
CCTAGGTGCGTGACGTCATTTATGGACGTCCCCAAATGACGTCAGGGTCTGGATAGAACCCACGACCTCCTGTACACCGCGAGAGAGAATCAACATCTCGAGATCCACATTGGACAGACATCGATTCCGGGATCGTTCAGTATATATGCAGAATCGATTTGTGGATGATATCGAATCGATATAATTAATACACCGGCCATTATCGATCTACTGGTGAATGAAGCCCCCCCCCCGCCCCCCCCCAACGCTGCCCCCTGCGATGTAACAACAGCCGAGGCAGCGGCCTGGACACGATCCCATTGCATCGCTCTATCGCCACACAGGTGGCTCGTCCAGAATCGATTGGAATAGTTAATGGGTTACGAATCGTTTAGTCTTGTTGCCGAATAGAATCGGTTTTATAATTGGAGTCAACGGATACGATTCGCGCCCGTTGTGTCCTGCAGGCAACGGACCTCCAAACAAAGTAATCGATTCCTAATTTGTGAAAACCGATGTCTGAATCGAATTAAAACCGGAATCGAATCGTGATGTTCGCATCGCCGACTTCGCGAATCGATTCTAGCGAGCTGCGTGACATGGCGACACGCGGTGGTGCAGCAGGAGACGAAGCGGGAGCCGAGGGGGGCCCTCAGGAGGGGGGGTCTACTCAGGAGGGGGGCCCTCAGGAGGGGGGGTCCCCTCAGGAGGGGGGCCCTCAGGAGGGGGGGTCCCCTCAGGAGAGGTCCCCTCAGGTGGGGGGCCCTCAGGAGGAGGGGTCTCCTCAGGAGGGGGGCCCTGAGCGGGGAGGCCCCCCTCCTGAGGGGACCCCCCCTCCTGAGGGGGGCCTCCCCGCTCAGGGCCCCCCGCCCGAGGGGTCTGCGCGGCCAGGGGAGGCCTCGCTCCCCGCCTGTCTCATCGTGCTGGGCATGGCCGGCTCGGGCAAGACGACGTTCGTGCAGGTAGAGACCGGCTAGCAGCTGGGGAAGTTTGTGCTCACGAGCGGTGTAAAGTTGATCTCTCTCTCTCTCTCTGTGTTATGTAAAATGTAAACTATTAAAGTGTTAAAGTGTTAACGTTGGCGCTGAGGGGCGCTGGGCGTCAGGGAGTCGGGCAGCTCGCGCCGGAGCCGCCGGTTCGATTCCCGGCTACGGCGCCTCGATTAAATATTTGTTTATTTATTAATAATAGTGTAGTGTGTAATAACGTAGTGTATAGCGTAATGTGTGTAGTGTATAGTAGTGTAGTGTATAGTGTATTATATAATGTAGTGTGTAGTAATGTAGTGTGTAGTAGTGTAGTGTATAGTAGTGTATAGAGTAGTGTATGGCGTAGTGTTTAGTAGTGTAGTATATAGTGTAGTGTGTAGTAATGTAGTGTATAATAGTGTAGTGTGTAGTAGTGTATAGAGTAGTGTAGTGTATAGAGTAGTGTATAGAGTAGTGTAGTGTATGGCGTAGTGTTTAGTAGTGTAGTATATAGTGTAGTGTGTAGTAATGTGTATAATAGTGTAGTGTATAGTAGTGTAGTGTATAATGTAGTATATATTGTAATGTGTAGTAATGTGGTGTATAATAGTGTAGTAGTGTATTGTATAGTAGTGTAGTATATAGTAGTGTATAGTAGTGTATAGAGTAGTGTATAGTAGTGTAGTATATAGTGTAGTGTGTAGTAATGTGTATAATTGTGTAGTGTATAGAATAGTGTAGTGTATAGAGTAGTGTATGGCGTAGTGTATAGTAGTGTAGTATATAGTGTAGTGTGTAGTAATATAGTGTATAATTGTGTAGTGTATAGAGTAGTGTATGTCGTAGTGTAGTATATAGTGTAGTGTGTAATAATGATGTGTATAATTGTGTAGTTTATAGTAGTGTAGTGTATAGAGTAGTGTATGGCGTAGTGTATAGTAGTGTAGTATATAGTGTAGTGTGTAGTAATGAAGTGTATAGTAGTGTAGTGTATAGTGGTGTAGTGTATAGAGTAGTGTGTAGTAGTGTAGTGTGTATAGTAGTGTAGTGTGCAGTAGTGTATAGTAGTGTAGTGTATGGAGTAGTGTATGGCGTAGTGTATAGTAGTTAATATAGTGTAGTGTGTAGTAATGTGTATAATTGTGTAGTGTATAGTAGTGTATAGTAGTGTAGTGTATAGAGTAGTGTATAGTAGTGTATAGAGTAGTGTAGTGTATAGAGTAGTGTATAGTAGTTTAGTGTATAGAGTAGTGTATGGCGTAGTGTATAGTAGTGTATAGTGTAGTAATGTAGTGTATAGTAGTGTATAGTGTAGTAATGGAGTGTATAGTAGTGTAGTGTATAGTAGTGTAGTGTATAGAGTAGTGTATAGTAGTGTAGTGTATAGTAGTGTAGTGTATAGTAGTGTAGTGTATAGAGTGGTGTATAGTAGTGTAGTGTATAGTAGTGTAGTGTATAGAGTAGTGTAGAGTAGTGTATAGTAGTGTAGTGTATAGTAGTGTAGTGTATAGTGTAGTGTATAGAGTAGTGTATAGTAGTGTAGTGTATAGTAGTGTATAGTGTATAGTAGTGTAGTGTATAGTAGAGTAGTGTATAGTAGAGTAGTGTATAGTAGTGTAGTGTATAGAGTAGTGTAGTGTATAGAGTAGTGTATAGTAGTGTATAGTAGTGTAGTGTATAGTGTAGTGTATAGAGTAGTGTATAGTAGTTTAGTGTATAGTAGTTTAGTGTATAGTAGTGTAGTGTATAGTAGAGTAGTGTATAGTAGTGTAGTGTATAGAGTAGTGTATAGTAGTGTAGTGTATAGTAGTTTAGTGTATAGTAGTGTAGTGTATAGTAGTGTAGTGTATAGTAGTTTAGTGTATAGTAGTGTAGTGTATAGTAGTGTAGTGTATAGTAGTGTAGTGTATAGTAGTGTAGTGTATAGAGTAGTGTAGTGTATAGAGTAGTGTATAGTAGTGTAGTGTATAGTAGTTTAGTGTATAGTAGTGTAGTGTATAGAGTAGTGTATAGTAGTGTAGTGTATAGTAGTTTAGTGTATAGTAGTGTAGTGTATAGTAGTGTAGTGTATAGTAGTTTAGTGTATAGTAGTTTAGTGTATAGTAGTGTAGTGTATAGTAGTGTAGTGTATAGAGTAGTGTATAGTAGTGTAGTGTATAGTAGTTTAGTGTATAGAGTAGTGTAGTGTAGAGTAGTGTATAGTAGTGTAGTGTATAGAGTAGTGTATAGTAGTGTAGTGTATAGTAGTTTAGTGTATAGAGTAGTGTATAGTAGTGTATAGTAGTGTAGTGTATAGTGTAGTGTATAGTAGTTTAGTGTATAGAGTAGTGTAGTGTAGAGTAGTGTATAGTAGTGTAGTGTATAGAGTAGTGTATAGTAGTGTAGTGTATAGTAGTTTAGTGTATAGAGTAGTGTATAGTAGTGTATAGTAGTGTAGTGTATAGTGTAGTGTATAGTAGTTTAGTGTATAGAGTAGTGTAGTGTAGAGTAGTGTATAGTAGTGTAGTGTATAGAGTAGTGTATAGTAGTGTAGTGTGTTATCACGATCCATGCACTGCACGTTTCGTCGTTTCCACGTTCCTCTGCCTTGTGCCCAATTCGTGGCCCCATCTTCCTGGAACACCTCATCACTCAGTTCGAGTCTTACTCTCTTTCCTGCTCCTTACATTTTTCAGGACAACAACAACATCATCAACAATGACGCACTTTAAATGTTCAGTAGCTTTCGAGTGACAGAGATCCCCCGTGTAGCCATAACAGATTGTTGGGGCGAGTTCTGTTAGCGAGTAGCACCTACGAAGGCCGGAACTGCACACGAGCAACCACGCCCGGCCGCCTTTGTCTCCCCAGTGCTAGCGATGTTTACGCACCGCACCAGGTACTCATTTGAGGCCGAGTCGACCCAGGGGAGGACCCAGCACTGGCTCAGATAATCGTCAACGTGGTATCAAACTCGGGTCTCCAGGTTCGTAGTGCAGCGCGCTAGCCGCTGCACCACCGCTCCCCAACAACAACAACAACGCACTTTTCATCGCCCTGTTGTTGTTGTTGTCCATCGTAGGCGTATGAATGTTTGACGAATATAGTCCGGTAGCTGTCGAGTGGCGGACAACAACCCTTCAGTGATCACAATCACATTGCCGATCAATTCATTTCGATTGAAAGTTCAATTGTGACGCGTCGCTGGGGCATTGCGTTTGGGGGTGGGGGGTGGCGGCGTTGTTGTTGTGTGTGACGTTGAACTTCCTTCGCACCGTGCGTAGCCACCCGTGCTCATCGGAGGTGCGTGGACAAGGTGCCGGAGTGAGTGGCGCGGTGCAGGCTCACGAGTTGGCGTGCTTGTTGAGGTGCTGGTGTTCACCGTGGTTGTTGTTGTGGTTGTTGTTGTTTTAGAGGGTGACTGCGTACCTACACACGCACAGGCGCGCTCCGTACGTCATTAACCTGGACCCGGCTGTATACGACCTCCCGTTCCCAGCAAACATCGGTAGGGCTCGCACGCACACACACACGCACGTACACACGCACGTACATACGCACACACACACACACGCACACGTACGCACGCGCACACACACAAGCACAGCGCACGCACGCACACACGCACACACCCAAGCGCACACACACGCGCACCTACACACACGCGCACCTACACACACACACGCACGTACGCACACACACACACACAAGCACACACACAAGCACACACACAAGCACACACACGTACGCACGCGCACACACACAAGCACACACACAAGCACACACACACGTACACACACAAGCGCACACACGCACGCACACACACACAAGCACATACACACACGAGCACACACGCGCACACGCATGTACGCATGTACGCACATACACACAAGCACACACACGTACGCACGCGCACACGCGCACACACACACGTACGCACGCACGCACACACACACACAAGCACACACACACGTACACACGCACGCACACACACAAGCACACGTACACACACGCACGCACACAAACGCACACACACACACGAGCACGCACACACACACACGAGCACGCACGCACACACAAACACACAAACACACGCACGCATGTACGCAAGCACACGCACACGCATGTACGCACGTACTCACACACACAAGCACACACGCATGTACACACACACGCACAGACGTATGCACACACGCATGCACACACACAAGCACACACGCATGTACACACACATGTACACACACAAGCACACACGCATGTACACACACATGTACACACACATGAATATAATGATCCCCCATAAAGCCTTTAACAGGCTGTTCGGGTAAACATGGCAGTCTCGTGAGATGTATCGGTCAGATTATCATCATCACAGATTATCATCATCACAGATTATCATCATCACAGATTATCATCATCACAGATTATCATCATCACAGATTATCATCATCACGGGACCTCCTTTGCCAGGACCAAAATATGAGAAGCGGTTTTCCCCTTTTTTCTGGCAACAAAACAGCCGTGTCAAGATGTAAAAACACCAAACTGAAACCTTTATCAAGGACTCATGTCTGCATTAACCACAATACTCGTGTTCAGAATGCAAACATAAAACACACTGATAGTATGATGATGACGATGCATTGTCCTTGAAGCTGATTGGTCCACAGCAGAGCCAGCTTTCTTTTGAGCCTCGTCTCAAGCGGTGTTAGACCAGAGGACGCCAAAAGGCAGATTCTCATTCGTACATCGGCCACGTGTGAATAATAACAACAATAACATTAACAACATGAATAATAACAATAATAACATTAATAACAATAATAACAACAATAATAACAACAATATCATTAACAACATTAATAATAATAACAACAATATCTGAGAAAAAGTGTCAGTCTTGTCGGGTGGTGGCGATGGTGTTCATGGCGAGAATGTTCGGAATTAAAATCACCACCACCACCACGTGGGCCTAGCGCGGAGCTCACCCACGTGGGTGGTGTTGCGTTGGCCAGCAAAGCGTTTCATCGCGGGGAACTTCGTCAGCACTCGGCAGGGGGCAGCACTTCACTCAGCCCTTGGTTACTTAGACTACAATCTCAATCACTCCCACCACCACAGCGTGAAGTCACGCAGCTATGATGATGGTAATGATGGTAGTGGTGGTGGTGATGATGATGATGGTGGACGAATGAGATGTTGCAAACTGTCCGGGCGGTGTGGCTGTCACTGCGTCGCCATCGTCGCAGCGACAGGCGACAGTCTGTCCCATCGACCAGCCCGAGTGTGAGATCACGGCCGTCGCTCTCGGTCCACAGCGGCCGTAACGCCGTCAACCTGCCAGAGCCGACGGATTAGCCTGACGAAGGCTCTAGCTCTGATGTCGCTCGCTGTCTTCCGCAGATATCCGGGACACGGTGAACTACAAGGAGGTCATGAAACAGCATCCTTCCTGTGTGAAACTCGCACGTACTGGTACAGCTATCACCTCCTGGTGTAGCCACTTACCTCCTGGTGTAGCCACAGACCTCCTGGTGTAGCCACAGACCTCTGGTGTAGCCACAGACCTGGTGTAGCCACTCACCTCCTGGTGTAGCCACAGACCTCTGGTGTAGCCACAGACCTCCTGGTGTAGCCACTCACCTCCTGGTGTAGCCACAGACCTCCTGGTATAGCCACAGACCTCGTGGTGTAGCCACAGACCTGCTGGTATAGTCATAGACCTCCTGGTGTAGCCACTCACCTCCTGGTGTAGCCACAGACCTCCTGGTGTAGCCACTCACCTCCTGGTGTAGCCACAGACCTCCTGGTGTAGCCACTCACCTCCTGGTGTAGCCACAGACCTCCTGGTGTAGCCACTCACCTCCTGGTGTAGCCACAGACCTCCTGGTGTAGCCACAGACCTCCTGGTGTAGCCACAGACCTCGTGGTGTAGTCACAGACCTCCTGGTGTAGCCACTCACCTCGTGGCGTAGCCACTCACCTCCTGGTGTAGCCACTCACCTCCTGGTGTAGCCACAGACCTCCTGGCCTAGCCGCAGACCTCCTGGTCTAGCCACTCACCTGCTGGTGTAGTCACAGACCTCGTGGTGTAGTCACAGACCTCCTGGTGTAGTCACAGACCTCCTGGTATAGCCACTCACCTGCTGGTGTAGCCACTCACCTGCTGGTGTAGTCACAGACCTCCTGGTGTAGCCACAGACCTCGTGGTGTAGTCACAGACCTCGTGGTGTAGCCACAGACCTCCTGGTGTAGCCACAGACCTCCTGGTGTAGTCACAGACCTCCTGGTATAGCCACTCACCTGCTGGTGTAGCCACTCACCTGCTGGTGTAGTCACAGACCTCCTGGTGTAGCCACAGACCTCGTGGTGTAGTCACAGACCTCGTGGTGTAGCCACAGACCTCCTGGTGTAGCCACAGACCTCCTGGTGTAGCCACTCACCAACTGGTATAGCCACTCACCTCCTGGTGTCGCCACTCACCAACTGGTATAGCCACTCACCTGCTGGTGTAGCCACAGACCTCGTGGTGTAGTCACAGACCTCCTGGTGTAGCCACTCACCTGCTGGTGTAGCCACTCACCTGCTGGTATAGCCACTCACCTCCTGGTATAGCCACTCACCTCCTGGTGTAGCCACTCACCTCCTGGTGTAGCCACAGACCTCGTGGTGTAGTCACAGACCTCCTGGTGTAGCCACAGACCTCCTGGTGTAGCCACAGACCTCCTGGTGTAGTCACTCACCTCCTGGTGTAGTCACTCACCTCCTGGTGTAGTCACTCACCTCCTGGTGTAGCCACTCACCTCCTGGTGTAGTCACTCACCTCCTGGTGTAGTCACTCACCTCCTGGTGTAGTCACTCACCTCCTGGTGTAGCCACTCACCTCCTGGTGTAGCCACAGACCTGCTGGTATAGTCACAGACCTCCTGGTGTAGCCACTCACCTCCTGGTGTAGCCACTCACCTCCTGGTATAGCCACAGACCTCCTGGTATAGCCACAGACCTCCTGGCCTAGCCACAGACCTCCTGGTGTAGCCACAGACCTCTTGGTGTAGCCACAGACCTCCTGGTATAGCCACAGACCTCCTGGCCTAGCCACAGACCTCCTGGTGTAGCCACAGACCTCCTGGTGTAGCCACAGACCTCCTGGTGTAGCCACAGACCTCCTGGTGTAGCCACAGACCTCCTGGCCTAGCCACAGACCTCCTGGTGTAGCCACAGACCTCCTGGCGTGGCCGCTCACCTTCTGTATGGTTACACACCCTCGGCGTTGTCAGCCACACACCTGTGACTTATGTCCTTAACCTGAGCTCAGGTACGGTCTGGGTCCCAACGGAGGCATCGTCACCTCTCTCAACCTCTTTGCAACGCGCTTCGACCAGGTGAGCGCTCGTCAGCACTGCCGCTCACCGTGACCTCGCCCGTGCCCGGTATCGTCGGGGACCGCCGCCCCCCGTCCCCCGTATATTCACCGCAACCTTATCCATGCCAACCGTATCCGTGCCAACCGTATCCGTGCCAACCGTATCCGTGCCAACCGTCGGTCTCGCCCCGCGTTGGGGACGTCTTCGGGGGATTCTACGAGTCCCAGTTATTCTGCACGTGGCAACCCGTGGATGATAGGGGCGCAACGGTGGCTATGAGATGTTAACTACCTCGCCTGGTACGCAAGAAGTCGTGTCTCTCTCTCTCATCATCATCACGGGGGCTATGAGATGTTAACTACCTCGCGTGGTCTACAGGAGGTCGTGTCTCTCTCTCTCTCATCATCATCACGGTGGCTATGAGATGTTAACTACCTCGCCTGGTATACAGGAGGTCGTGTCTCTCTCATCATCATCACGGTGGCTATGAGATGTTAACTACCTCGCCTGGTACGCAGGAAGTCGTGTCTCTCTCTCTCATCATCACGGGGGCTATGAGATGTTAACTACCTCGCCTGGTCTACAGGAGGTCGTGTCTCTCTCATCATCATCACGGTGGCTATGAGATGTTAACTACCTCGCCTGGTGTACAGGAGGTCGTGTCTCTATCTCTCATCATCATCACGGTGGCTATGAGATGTTAACTACCTCGCCTGGTCTACAGGAAGTCGTGTCTCTCTCTCTCATCATCATCACGGTGGCTAGGATATGTTAACTACCTCGCCTGGTCTACAGGAGGTCGTGTCTCTCTCATCATCATCACGGTGGCTATGAGATGTTAACTACCTCGCCTGGTCTACAGGAGGTCGTGTCTCTCTCTCTCATCATCATCACGGTGGCTATGAGATGTTAACTACCTCGCCTGGTACGCAGGAAGTCGTGTCTCTCTCTCTCATCATCATCACGGGGGCTATGAGATGTTAACTACCTCGCCTGGTCTACAGGAGGTCGTGTCTCTCTCTCTCTCATCATCATCACGGTGGCTAGGAGATGTTAACTACCTCGCCTGGTCTACAGGAAGTCGTGTCTCTCTCTCTCATCATCATCACGGTGGCTAGGAGATGTTAACTACCTCGCCTGGTATACAGGAGGTCGTGTCTCTCTCTCTCATCATCACGGTGGCTAGGAGATGTTAACTACCTCGCCTGGTCTACAGGAGGTCGTGTCTCTCTCTCTCATCATCATCACCGTGGCTATGAGATGTTAACTACCTCGCCTGGTCTACAGGAGGTCGTGTCTCTCTCATCATCATCACGGTGGCTATGAGATGTTAACTACCTCGCCTGGTACGCAGGACGTCGTGTCTCTCTCTCTCATCATCATCACGGTGGCTATGAGATGTTAACTACCTCGCCTGGTCTACAGGAAGTCGTGGGTTCGATCCCGACCCTGACGCCTGCTGCTGCTGCTGTATATTTGGAGTCTGCGTGTCTCTCTCTCTCTCATCATCACGGTGGCTAGGAGATGTTAACTACCTCGCCTGGTCTACAGGAAGTCGTGGGTTCGATCCCGACCCTGACGCCTGCTGCTGCTGCTGTATATTTGGAGTTTGCGTGTCTCTCTCTCTCATCATCATCACGGTGGTTAGGAGATGTTAACTACCTCGCCTGGTACGCAGGAGGGCGTGTGTTCGATCCCGACCCTGACGCCTGCTGCTGCTGCTGCTGTATATTTGGAGTTTGCGTGTCTCTCTCTCTCCCTGTGGTAGCCACGTGGATTTTCTTCCGGGTTCTCCGGTTTGTCCCTCCACATTTAGAAACAAGCGTTGACAGTATTTGGCCGATGTCAATGTTCACACGATGATCTGCCGCCACGTCCTTGAGCGATCGTTTGTGATGGCCAGGTCGCTCCTTAAATACAGCTCCGTAGCCCAGTGGGCCTCACGTGGTAAAATACAAAATAGTTGATGGTTCATACCCCTGCGATGGAGCTCGTCAGTGAGGCTGCCAGCATTCCGTTGCGACTCTGCATCTCCTTTTCTCGTGCAGGTGATGACCTTCATTGACAAGAGACGCAGCGAGACAGAGTAAGCCCACTCCTCTCCACCTCTCTGTCTCTCTCCACCTCTTCTCTCCACCTCTCTCTCTCCACCTCTTTCCACCTCTTCTCTCCACCTGTTTCTCCAAACTCGGCGCAGCCTGCAGCTCCGCACGACGTTGTTTTGAGGGAGTTCGATGCCCAAGTCTCCGATTTCCTGTGGGGGAGTCTGAGTTGTGGAGGTGGGGGGGGGTGCGTTTGCACGCGTGTACGTGTGTGTGTGTGAGTACGTGTGTGAGTGAGTACGTATGTGTGTGTGTACGTGTTTGCGAGTACGTGTGTGTATGTGAGTACGTGTGTGTGTGAGTAAGTGAGTGTGTGTGTACGTGTTTGTGTACATGTTTCAGGAATGGGCGGTCTTGCACAGATGCTATATTTTCTGTCCGTCTGCTACAGCAGAGGTGTAGGGAATTCCAGCAAGACCTGCATCTCTGCTTCATTGACCTGGTCAAGGCCTATGATACCATCAGTAGGCCTGAGCTCTGGGTTTGTTCTTCGTGCTTTCGGAGTCCCTGACCCTCTGCTCACGATCATTAAGGACCTTCATGATGGTGAGCGGGCCCGGGTAAAACTACGTGGCTGGGAGTCGGAGGTATTCCCTGTACACCTTGGGGTGCGACAGGGATGTCCTCTGGCTCCCATATTATTTAATATCTATTTTGACCACGTAGTTCGTGAAGCCTTCAATAAATGTGCCGGGGAATTTCCATTTGGTACAGATACAATGGGAGGCTGATCGATGCCCGGGTGCGGTCAAGGGATGGCTCCCTATTGGTCAACCACGTTATGTATGCCGATGATTTGGTAATTGCTGCTCATTCAGAGGAGGAGTTGGAGACACTTCTGCTGAAACTGGAGCGTGCCACTAAGAGGTGGGGCCTTACCATCAGCCCCACCAAAACTAAGCACCTGCCTGGGTATTTTGTACCATCGGACACTCCACCCCCACAACTCCCAATCGGTGATGGGGCAGTTGTGGAGAGAGTGGAGAGTTTCCCATACCTGGGCAGTGTGCTCATGACCGGCTCCAGTTTAACAGCAGAGGTCTCACTCCGAATCAGCCGAGCGGCAATATCTTTTCATCGGTTGCGTAACGCTGTGTGGAAGCTGCCTGGTCTGTCGCTCCGCACGAAGCTTCAGGTCTTCTCGGCCACAGTCATTCCCTCCCTTTTTTACGCTTGCGAAACGTGGACCCCCCCCTAATGGAGCATCTTTGCCAGTTAGAAACATTCAGGCTGGCCTGCCTACGATCCATCCTGGGTTTAACCAGGCTGGATTGTGTGAGGAGCTCACAAATCATTTACAGATCTGGGCAAAGTCCCATCGGTGAGCTCCTCCGGCAGGCAAGGCTGCGTTGGCAGGGCCATGTAGCCCGCATGCCCAATCACCGCTTGCCCAAACAGCTTTTGTTCGGCCGGATCGAGGGGGCTAAACGGGCGCGGCACGGGCTAGAGAAGAGATGGAGTGACGTGGTACAGGAGGATGTGGAGCCGAGTGGAACCTGTGCTAGGCCTCTCCTAGGTAAACTCAGCCTCAAATGAGCACCTGGTGCGATGTGTAAATACATCGCCACCGGGGAGATAAAGGCGGTTGGGCATGGTTCCGGCCACCCGCCCCTTCGCGTGCCGTGCCGGCCTTCGTAGGTGCTCGCCGACAGCGCTTGCCCCAGCAGTCGGTGAAGGCTACATGGGGGACCTTTGTGTGTTGCTGTGTGCAGGTTTGTTGTGATTGACACACCGGGCCAGATCGAGGTGTTCACTTGGTCGGCGTCAGGGACCATCATCACCGAGGCGCTGGTGAGTGGCTCAGCTCCTCACCACTCGCTCACCACTCACTACTCACTACTCACACACTCACCACTCATTACTCACACATTCACCACTCACCTCTCATTACTCACACACTCACCACTCATTACTCATACATTCACCACTCGCTACTCACACACTATCCACTCACTACTCACTACTCACACACTATTCACTCACTACTCATCACTCACCACTCACTACTCACACACTCACCACTCATTACTCATACATTCACCACTCACTACTCACACACTATCCACTCACTACTCACACACTATTCACTCACTACTCATCACTCACCACTCACTACTCACACACTCACTACTCACTATCTCAAACACTCATCACTCACTACTCACACACTCACTACTCACACACTATCCACTCACTACTCACTACTCACACACTATTCACTCACTACACACACACTCACCACTCACTACTCACTATCTCACACACTCACTACTCACACACTATCCACTCACTACTCACTACTCACACACTATTCACTCACTACACACACACTCACTACTCACTACTCACACACTCACTACTCACACACTATCCACTCACTACTCACTACTCACACACTATTCACTCACTACACACACACTCACCACTCACTGCTCACACACTATCCACTCACTACTCACACACTATTCACTCACTACTCACACTATCCACTCACTACTCACACACTATCCACTCACTACTCACACACTATTCACTCACTACTCATCACTCACCACTCACTACTCACACACTCACTACTCACTATCTCAAACACTCATCACTCACTACTCACACACTCACTACTCACACACTATCCACTCACTATCCACTCACTACTCACACACTATCCACTCACCACTCACTACTCACTACTCACACACTATCCACTCACTACTCACCACTCACTACTCACACACTATCCACTCACTACTCACCACTCACTACTCACTACTCACACACTATCCACTCACTACTCACCACTCACTACTCACACACTATCCACTCACTACTCACCACTCACTACTCACTACTCACACACTATCCACTCACTACTCACTACTCACACACTATCCACTCACTACTCACCACTCACTACTCACACACTATCCACTCACTACTCACCACTCACTACTCACTACTCACACACTATCCACTCACTACTCACTACTCACACACTATCCACTCACTACTCACCACTCACTACTCACACACTATTCACTCACTACTCACCACTCACTACTCACTACTCACACACTATCCACTCACTACTCACCACTCACTACTCACACACTATTCACTCACTACTCACCACTCACTACTCACACACTATCCACTCACTACTCACTACTCACCACTCACTACTCACTACTCACCACTCACACACTATTCACTCACTACTCACTACTCACCACTCACTACTCACACACTATTCACTCACTACTCACTACTCACACTCTATCCACTCACCACTCACACACTATTCACTCACCACTCACTACTCACTACTCACACACTACTCACACACTATTCACTCACTACTCACTACTCACACACTATTCACTCACTACTCACTATTCACTCACTACTCACTAAATTCATAATTGATGTTTGGGTTGGGCCACGTAATGATCAATTTGTGTTCCTCCACCACCCAACACACCCAAACAAATTAAATTGACGTGTGGACAAGCATTGGTGTGTCCGCTGTCTCCCTGTGTCTCTCCATAATTGACTCTCCATGTCTCCCCGTCCACCCCTGTGTCTCCCCGTGTCTCCCTGTGTCTCTCCATAATTGACTCTCCATGTCTCCCCGTCCACCCCTGTGTCTCTCCGTGTCTCTCCGTGTCTCCCCGTCCACCCCTGTGTCTCCCCGTGCCTCCCCGTGTCTCCCCGTGTCTCCCCGTTCACCCCCGTGTCTCCCCGTCCATTCCCGTTTCTCCCCATGTCTCCCCGTGTCTCCCCGTGTCTGCCCGTCCACCCCTGTGTCTCCCCGTGTCTCCCCCTGCCTCCCCGTCCATCCCTGTGTCTCCCCGTGCCTCCCCGTCCATCCCTGTGTCTCCCCGTGTCTCCCCGTCCATCCCTGTGTCTCCCCGTGTCTCCCCGTCCATCCCTGTGTCTCCCCGTGTCTCCCCGTGTCTCCCCGTGCCTCCCCGTCTATCCCTGTTTCTCTCCGTGCCTCCCCGTGTCTCCCCGTGTCTGCCCGTCCACCCCTGTGTCTCCCCGTGCCTCCCTGTCCATCCCTGTGTCTCCCCGTGCCTCCCCGTCCATCCCTGTGCCTCCCCGTCCATCCCTGTGTCTCTCCGTGCCTCCCCGTGTCTCCCCGTGTCTCCCCGTGTCCCCCCGTGTCTCCCGCAGGCCTCCACGTTCCCCACCGTGGTGCTCTATGTGATCGACACCTCTCGCAGCGTCAGCCCCGTCACCTTCATGTCCAACATGCTCTACGCATGCAGGTGGGGCCGGCCTCGCTCACCCGCCGCTCTGTGCCCGCGGTGGTTCTTCCCGCCCTCGTGTTTGCCGACCGCCGCTGTTCCCCGCCTCGTTGAATTTCGTTTCAGCCGGTTTTACCCCCCTCCCCCCCCTTCGCTTGACCCGACGAGGTTCTGAGACCTCAGTGCGTGAATGAATGAACGTCGATATTTTGACCATTTGCCCTGTTTTGCGAGATATTTCCTCACTATCCATAACACGGATCGCCACGTAAATATATAAACGTTGTTGTGTCGTTACACCCGCCACCACCCGACACAGCCAACTAGTGAGGGTTGTCACCTTAACAGAACGTGGCCAATTCGTCACTAGTACAGCACACCGGCGTGTCGGTGAGGCTGTGATGATAACGATGTTGATGGTGTTGGTGTTGATGGTGTTGATGGTGTTGATGTTGATCGTGTTGATGGTGTTGATGTTGATGGTGTCGGTCGTGTTGATGGTGTTGATGTTGATGGTGTTGATGTTGATGGTGTTGATGGTGTTGTTGGTGTTGATGTTGTTGATGGTGTTGATGGTGTTGTTGGTGTTGATGGTGTTGATGGTGTTGATGGTGTTGATGTTGATCGTGTTGGTCGTGTTGATGGTGTTGATGGTGTTGATGTTGTTGATGGTGTTGATGTTGATGGTGTTGGTCGTGTTGGTCGTGTTGATGGTGTTGATGGTGTTGTTGGTGTTGTTGGTGTTGATGTTGTCGATGTTGCAGCATCCTGTACAAAACTAAGCTCCCCTTCATTGTGGTGATGAACAAGGTGAGTGACATCGCACACGCTACGCACACGCTACACACACGCTACACGCTACGCACACACTACACACACGTGTTACATGATACGCACACGCTACACACGTGTTACACGCTACGCACACGCTACACGCTACGCACACGCTACACACTACGCACATACTACACACACGTGTTACACGATACACACACGCTACACACATGTGTTACACGCTACGTACACGCTACGCACACGCTACGCACACGTGTTACACGCTACGCACACGCTACGCACACGCTACACGCTATGCACGCGCTACACACATGTGTTACACGATACACACGCGCTACACACATGCGTTACACGCTAAGCACATGCTACACACAAGTTACACACTAAGCACATGCTACACAC
>NC_133728.1:633324-701759 GCF_048934315.1 Petromyzon marinus | reverse complement strand
TCACCAACAGCTCACCCACGTCACCAACACTCACCAGGACACTCACCACCACCACGTGCTGTCCCAGCTGGAGCCCGCTGCCCTGGTGAGCACCACTCACCACCAACACTCAACAACACTCACCACCAACAACTCACCAACCTCACCAACACTCACCCACTCCCACCACACTCACCACCAACACTCACCAACACTCACCAACACTCACCACTCACCAACACTCACCAACACTCACCAACACTCACCACCACCACCACCACCACTCACCACCACCACTCACCACCACTCACCACCAACACTCACCACTCTCACCACCCACACTCACCACCAACACTCACCAACACTCACCACTCACCACCAACACTCACCCACCAACACTCACCACTCACCAACACTCACCACCAACACTCACCAACACTCACCACCACCACTCACCACTCACCACCACTCACCACCACCACTCACCACCACTCACCACCACTCACCACTCACCACCAACACTCACCAACACTCACCAACACTCACCACCATCACTACCACTAACCACCACCACTCACCACCACTCACCAACACTCACCAACCACTCACCACCAACACTCACCACTCACCACCAACACTCAACAACACTCACCACCAACACTCACCAACACTCACCAACACTCACCACCACCACTCACCACCAACACTCACCACTCACCACTCACCACCAACACTCGCCAACACTCACCAACACTCACCAACACTCACCACCACCACTCACCACCACTCACCAACACTCACCACTCACCAACACTCACCACCAACACTCACCAACACTCACCACCAACACTCACCAACACTCACCAACACTCACCACCACCACTCACCAACACTCACCAACACTCACCACCACTCACCAACACTCACCACCAACACTCACCAACACTCACCAACACTCACCACTCACCAACACTCACCACCAACACTCACCAACACTCACCGCTCACCACCACTCACCACCATCACTCACCAACACTCACCAACACTCACCACTCACCACCACTCACCACCATCACTCACCAACACTCACCAACACTCACCACTCACCACCACGTGCTGTCCCAGCTGGAGCCCGCTGCCCTGGTGAGCACCACTCACCACCAACACTCACCACCACCAACACTCACCACCAACACTCACCACCACCACTCACCAACACTCATCACCAACACTCACCACTCACCAACACTCACCAACACTCACCACCACCACGTGCTGTCCCAGCTGGAGCCCGCTGCCCTGGTGAGCACCACTCACCACCAACACTCACCAACACTCACCACCAACACTCACCACTCACCAACACTCACCAACACTCACCACCACCACGTGCTGTCCAGCTGGAGCCCGCTGCCCTGGTGAGCACCACTCACCACCAACACTCACCACCAACACTCACCACCACCACTCACCAACACTCATCACCAACACTCACCACTCACCAACACTCACCAACACTCACCACCACCACGTGCTGTCTCAGCTGGAGCCCGCTGCCCTGGTGAGCACCACTCACCACCAACACTCAACAACACTCACCACCAACACTCACCAACACTCACCAACACTCACCACTCACCACCAACACTCACCACCAACACTCACCAACACTCACCAACACTCACCACTCACCACCAACACTCACCAACACTCACCAACACTCACCACCACCACCACCACCACTCACTACCACCACTCACCACCACTCACCACCAACACTCACCACTCACCACCAACACTCACCACCAACACTCACCAACACTCACCACTCACCACCAACACTCACCACCAACACTCACCACTCACCAACACTCACCACCAACACTCACCAACACTCACCACCACCACTCACCACCACTCACCACCACCACTCACCACCACTCACCACCACTCACCACTCACCACCAACACTCACCAACACTCACCAACACTCACCACCATCACTCACCACTAACCACCACCACTCACCAACACTCACCACCACTCACCACCAACACTCACCACTCACCACCAACACTCAACAACACTCACCACCAACACTCACCAACACTCACCAACACTCACCACCACCACTCACCACCAACACTCACCACTCACCACTCACACCGCCAACACTCACCAACACTCACCAACACTCACCACCACCACTCACCACCACTCACCAACACTCACCCACTCACCAACACTCACCACCAACACTCACCAACACTCACCACCAACACTCACCAACACTCACCACCACCACTCACCAACACTCACCAACACTCACCACCACTCACCAACACTCACCACCAACACTCACCAACACTCACCAACACTCACCACTCACCAACACTCACCACCAACACTCACCAACACTCACCACTCACCACCACTCACCACCATCACTCACCAACACTCACCAACACTCACCACTCACCACCACTCACCACCATCACTCACCACTAACCACCACCACTCACCACCACTCACCAACACTCACCAACACTCACCACCACTCACCAACACTCACCACCTCTCACCACCACCACTACTCACCGCCACTCACCACCACTCACCACCATCACTCACCAACACTCACCAACACTCACCACTCACCACCACTCACCACCATCACTCACCACTAACCACCACCACTCACCACCACTCACCAACACTCACCAACACTCACCACCACTCACCAACACTCACCACCTCTCACCACCACCACTACTCACCGCCACTCACCAACACTCACCACCACCACTCACCACCACCACCACTCACCACCACCACTCACCACCACCACCCACTCACCACCCCACCCACCACCACCACCACCACCACCACCACCACCCACTCACCACCACCACCACCACCCACCACCACCCACTCACCACCACCACTCACCACCACCACTCACCACCACCACTCACCACTCACCAACACCACTCACCACCACCACCACTCACCACCACCACCACTCACCACCACCACCACCCACTCACCACCACCCACTCACCACCACCCCACCACCACCCACTCACCACCACCACTCACCACCACCACTCACCATCACCACCACCACTCACCACTCACCAACACCACTCACCACCACCACCACTCACCACCACTACCACTCACCACCACCACCACTCACCACCATCACCACCCACTCACCACCCCCACCCACTCACCACCACCACCACCCACTCACCACCACCACCCACTCACCACCACCACCCACTCACCACCACCACCCACCACCACCACCCACCACCACCACCCACTCACCACCACCCACTCACCACCACCACCACTCACCACCACTCACCACCATCACCACTCACCACCACCACTCACCACCACCACTCACCATCACCACGTGCTGTCCCTGCTGGAGCCTGCCGCCCTGGTGAGCAGCCACAACTTCCTCCTCGTGATGGTGGTGACGGTGACGGTGGTGACGGTGATGGTGGTGACGGTGACGGTGGTGACGGTGATGGTGGTGACGGTGACGGTGGTGACGGTGATGGTGGTGACGGTGATGGTGGTGACGGTGACGGTGGTGGTGGTGACGGTGATGGTGGTGACGGTGACGGTGGTGACGGTGATGGTGGTGACGGTGACGGTGGTGGTGGTGACGGTGATGGTGGTGACGGTGACGGTGGTGACGGTGGTGACGGTGGTGACGGTGGTGACGGTGACGGTGGTGGCGATGATGGTGGTGACGGTGACGGTGGTGGTGGTGACGGTGATGGTGGCGACGGTGGTGATGGTGGTGACGGTGACGGTGGTGACGGTGACGGTGGTGACGGTGACGGTGGTGGTGGTGACGGTGATGGTGGCGACGGTGGTGATGGTGGTGACGGTGACGGTGGTGACGGTGACGGTGGTGACGGTGACGGTGGTGGTGGTGACGGTGATGGTGGCGACGGTGGTGATGGTGGTGACGGTGGTGACGGTGGTAACGGTGACGGTGGTGACGGTGATGGTGGTGATGGTGGTGACGGTGACGGTGGTGACGGTGACGGTGGTGACGGTCACGGTGGTGACAGTGGTGACGGCGATGGTGGTGACGGTGATGGTGGTGACGGTGACGGTGGTGACGGTGATGGTGGTGACGGTGATGGTGTGGTGACGATACGGTGATGGTGGTGACGATGCGGTGATGGTGGTGACGGTGATGGTGGTGACGGTGGTGACGGTGGTGACGGTGGTGGTGGTGACGGTGGTGACGGTGATGGTGGTGACGGTGATGGTGGTGACAGTGACGGTGGTGACGGTGATGGTGCGGTGACGGTGCGTTGACGGTGATGGTGCGGTGACGGTGACGGTGGTGGTGGTGATGGTGCGGTGACGGTGCGTTGACGGTGACGGTGATGGTGCGGTGACGGTGCGTTGACGATGACGGTGATGATGCGGTGATGGTGCGGTGTGTGAGATCAGCTGTTCCACCTGTGCGTGGAGGCGGCTCAACACTCCAAAGACCCCAAGAAGCTCATGTCAGAGATTTACTTCACTTTTCTGGAGCGCAACGCGGTCAGTACCATCACCACCATCACACACATCACCACACATCACCACCATCACCACCTTCACCACCACACCACCACACCACCATCACCACACATCACCACACATCACCACCATCACCACCATCACCACCATCACCACCATCACCACCACACCACCACCATCACCATCACCACCATCACCACCACCACCATCACCACCATCACAATCATCATCACCATCACCACCATCACCACCACCACCATCACCACCATCACTATCATCACCATCACCATCACCACCATCATCACCACCATCACCACCATCACAACCATCACCACCATCACCACCATCACTATCATCACCATCACCACCATCACCACCATCACCACCCACCACCACCACCACACCACCATCATCACCATCACCACCACCACCATCACCACCATCACCACCATCACCACCACACCACCATCATCACCATCACCACCATCACCACCACCACCATCATCACCACCATCACCATCATCACCACCACCACCATCACCATCATCACCACCATCACCACCATCACCACACATCACCACACATCACCACCATCACCACACATCACCACACATCACCACCATCACCACCATCACCACCATCACCACCATCACCACCACACCACCACCATCACCATCACCACCATCACCACCACCACCATCACCACCATCACAATCATCATCACCATCACCACCATCACCACCATCACCACACCACCATCATCACCATCACCACCATCACCACCACCACCATCATCACCACCATCACCATCATCACCACCACCACATCACCATCATCACCACCATCACCACCATCACCACACATCACCACACATCACCACCATCACCACCTTCACCACCATCACCACCATCACCACCATCACCACCACACCACCATCACCACCATCACCACACATCACCACACATCACCACCATCACCACCTTCACCACCACACCACCACACCACCACACCACCATCACCACCATCACCACCACACCACCATCACCACCATCACCACCATCACCACCACACCACCACCACCATCACCACCACACCACCATCACCACCATCACCACCATCACCACCACACCACCATCACCACCATCACCACCACACCACCATCACCACCATCACCACACACATCACCACACATCACCACCTTCACCACCATCACCACCATCACCACCATCACCACCACACCACCATCACCACCATCACCACACATCACCACACATCACCACCTTCACCACCATCACCACCATCACCACCATCACCACCATCACCACCACACCACCACCACCATCACCACCACACCACCATCACCACCATCACCACCATCACCACCACACCACCATCACCACCATCACCACCACACCACCATCACCACCATCACCACACATCACCACACATCACCACCTTCACCACCATCACCACCATCACCACCATCACCACCACACCACCATCACCACCATCACCACACATCACCACACATCACCACCTTCACCACCATCACCACCATCACCACCATCACCACCACACCACCATCACCACCATCACCACCACACCACCACCATCACCATCACCACCATCACCATCACCACCATCACCACCATCACCACCATCATCACCATCACCACCATCACCATCATCACCATCACCACCATCATCACCATCATCACCATCCACCACCATCACCACCATCACCAAACATCACCACCATCACCATCATCACCACCATCACCACCACCACCACCATCACCACCATCACCATCATCACCACCACCATCACCATCATCACCACCACCATCATCACCATCACCACCACCACCATCACCACCATCACCACCACCACCACCACCATCACCACCATCACCACCATCACCACCATCACCATCATCACCACCACCATCATCACCATCACCACCATCACCATCATCACCACCACCATCACCACCATCACCACCATCACCACCTTCACCACCATCACCACCATCACCATCATCACCACCACCATCATCACATCACAACCATCACCATCATCACCACCATCACCACCATCACCACCATCACCACCACCACCACCATCACCATCATCACTATCATCACCATCACCACCATCATCACCATCATCACCACCATCACCACCATCACCAACATCACCACCATCACCATCATCACACCACCATCACCACTACCACCACCATCACCACCATCACCACCACCACCACCATCACCACCATCACCACCATCACCACCATCACCACCACCATCACCACCATCACCACCACCATCATCACCATCACCACCATCACCATCATCACCACCACCACCATCACCACCATCACCACCTTCACCACCATCACCACCATCACCATCATCACCACCACCATCATCACCATCACAACCATCACCATCATCACCACCACCATCACCACCATCACCACCATCATCACCATCATCACCACCATCACCACCATCACCATCATCACCACCACCATCACCACCATCACCATCATCACCACCACCATCACCACCATCACCATCACCACCACCACCATCATCATCACCACCATCATCATCACCACCATCACCATCATCACCACCACCATCACCACCATCACCATCATCACCACCACCATCACCACCATCACCATCACCACCACCACCATCATCACCACCACCATCACCACCACCACCATCACCACCATCACCATCATCACCACCACCATCACCACCATCACCATCATCACCACCACCATCACCACCATCACCATCACCACCACCACCATCATCATCATCACCACCATCATCATCACCACCATCACCATCATCACCACCACCATCACCACCATCACCATCATCACCACCACCATCACCACCATCACCATCACCACCACCACCATCACCACCACCACCATCACCACCATCACCACCACCACCATCATCACCACCACCACCATCACCACCATCACCACCACCACCACCATCATCACCATCACCACCATCATCACCATCACCACCATCACCATCATCACCACCATCACCACCATCATCACCATCACCATCATCACCACCACCATCATCACCACCACCACCATCACCACCATCACCACCATCACCACCACCACCACCACCATCATCACCATCACCACCATCACCATCACCACCACCACCACCATCACCACCATCACCACCATCATCACCACCACCACCACCATCAGTGCTGGTGCCAGGTGGTTCTGCGTTCCCAGCGTGGTGCCAGGCTGGTGGTTGGAACCCAGCGGCCCCTCCTGGTTATTGCTGCGACGCCATCCTCCATCGCTGCTGCTCGCTAACACCGCACTTGCCCCGGCGGTCTGTGTGGGCTACACGGGCGGGGGGGATCCTTTGTCTTTGTCTGTGTGATCACAGCCTCTGAAGATTCCCGTTGCAGACGAGTTGATTTTAGCCGTGGGTGAGTGGACTCGTCATCGTCACCACCATCGTCATCACCATTGTCATCACCATCGTCATCGTCATCACCATCGTCATTGTAATCACCATCGTCATTGTCATCACCATCATAATTACCATCGTCATTGTAATCACCATCGTCATCGTCACCACCATCGTCACCACCATCGTCATCGTCATCACCATCGTCATTGTCATCACCATCGTCATCACCATCGTCATCACCATCGTCATCGTCATCACCATTGTCAACACCATCACCATCATCATTGTCATCACCATCGTCATCACCATCGTCATCACCATCACCATCGTCATCACCATCGTCATCACCATCGTCATCACCATCATAATCGTTATCACCATCGTCATTGTCATCACCATCATAATCACCATCGTCACCATCACCATCATAATTACCATCATCACCATCGTCATCACCATCATCATTGTCATCACCATCGTCATTGTAATCACCATCGTCATTGTCATCACCATCGTCATTGTCAACACCGTCGTCATCACCATCGTCATCGCCATCACCATCGTCATCACCATCGTCATTGTAATCATCATCGTCATCACCATCGTCATTGTAATCACCATCATCAAGACCATCGTCATCACTATCGTCATCACCATCGTCATTGTCATCACCATCATAATTAATATCGTCACCATCACCATCATAATTACCATCATCGTCACCATCACCATTGTCAACACCATCGTCACCATTGTCAACAACATCGTCACCATCACCATTGTCAACAACATTGTCACCATCACCATTGCCAACAACATCGTCACCATTGTCAACAACATCGTCACCATTGTCAACAACATCGTCACCATTGTGAACACCATCGTCACCATTGTCAACAACATCGTCACCATTGTCAACAACATCATCACCATTGTCAACAACATCGTCACCATTGTCAACAACATCGTCACCATCACCATTGTTAACAACATTGTCACCATTGTCAACAACATCGTCACCATTGTCAACAACATCGTCACCATGGTCAACAACATCGTCACCATTGTCAACAACATCGTCACCATTGTCAACAACATCGTCACCATGGTCAACAACATCGTCACCATTGTCAACAACATCGTCACCATCGTGAACACCATCGTCACCATTGTCAACAACATCGTCACCATTGTCAACACCATCGTCACCATTGTCAACAACATCGTCACCATTGTCAATACCATCGTCACCATTGTCAACAATATCGTCACCATCACCATTGTCAACAACATCGTCACCATTGTCAACAACATCGTCACCATCACCATTGTTAACAACATCGTCACCATTGTCAACAACATCATCACCATCACCATTGTCAACAACATCGTCACCATCACCATTGTCAACAACATCGTCACCATTGTCAACAACATCGTCACCATCACCATTGTTAACAACATCGTCACCATCACCATTGTCAACAACATCGTCACCATTGTCAACAACATCGTCACTATTGTCAACAACATCATCACCATTGTTAACAACATCATCACCATCACCATTGTTAACAACATCGTCACCATTGTTAACACCATCGTCACCATCACCATCGTCAACAACATTGTCACCATCACCATTGTCAACAACATCGTCACCATCACCATTGTCAACAACATCGTCACCATTGTCAACAACATCGTCACCATCACCATTGTTAACAACATCGTCACCATTGTCAACAACATCATCACCATCACCATTGTCAACAACATCGTCACCATTGTCAACAACATCGTCACCATCACCATTGTCAACAACATCGTCACCATTGTCAACAACATCGTCACCATCACCATCGTCAACAACATCGTCACCGTTGTCAACAACATCATCACCATTGTCAACAACATCGTCACCATTGTCAACAACATCATCACCATTGCCAACAACATCGTCACCATCACCATCGTCAACATCATCGTCACCATCACCATTGTCAACAACATCGTCACTGTCACCATTGTCAACAACATCGTCACCATCACCATTGTCAACAACATCGTCACCATTGTGAACAACATCATCACCATTGTCAACAACATCGTCACCATTGTGAACAACATCGTCACCATTGTCAACAACATCGTCACCATTATCAACAACATCGTCACCATTGTCAACAACATCGTCACCATTGTCAACAACATCGTCACCATTGTTAACAACATCGTCACCATTGTCAACAACATCGTCACCATCACCATCGTCAACAACATCGTCACCATCACCATTGTCAACAACATCGTCACCATCGTCAACACCATCGTCACCATCACCATTGTAAAACAACATCGTCACCATCACCATTGTCAACACCATCGTCACCATTGTCAACAACATCGTCACCATTGTCAACAACATCGTCACCATTGTCAACAACATCGTCACCATCACCATTGTCAACAACATCGTCACCATCACCATTGTCAACAACATCGTCACCATCACCATTGTCAACAACATCGTCACCATTGTCAACAACATCGTCACCATCACCATCGTCAACAACATCGTCACCATCACCATTGTCAACAACATCGTCACCATTGTCAACAACATCGTCACCATCGTCAACAACATCGTCACCATCGTGAACACCATCATCACCATTGTCAACAACATCGTCACCATCACCATTGTCAACAACATCGTCACCATTGTCAACAACATCGTCACCATCGTGAACACCATCATCACCATTGTCAACAACATCGTCACCATCACCATTGTCAACAACATCGTCACCACCGTCAACAACATCGTCACCATCGTGAACACCATCATCACCATTGTCAACAACATCGTCACCATCACCATCGTCAACAACATCGTCACCATCACCATCGTCAACAACACCATCACCATCACCATTGTCAACAACATCATCACCATCACCATTGTTAACACCATCGTCACCATTGTCAACAACATCGTCACCATCACCATTGTCAACACCATCGTCACCATCACCATCGTCAACAACATCGTCACCATCACCATTGTCAACAACATCGTCACCATCACCATTGTCTACAACATCATCACCATCACCATTGTTAACACCATCGTCACCATTGTCAACAACATCGTCACCATCACCATTGTCAACACCATCATCACCATCACCATCGTCAACAACATTGTCACCATCACCATTGTCAACAACATCGTCACCATCACCATCGTCAACAACATCATCACCATTGTCAACAACATCGTCACCATTGTCAACAACATCGTCACCATCACCATTGTCAACAACATCGTCACCATCACCATCGTCAACAACATCATCACCATCACCATTGTCAACAACATCGTCACCATTGTCAACAACATCGTCACCATCACCATCGTCAACAACATCGTCACCATCACCATTGTCAACACCATCGTCACCATTGTCAACAACATCGTCACCATTGTCAACAACATCGTCACCATTGTCAACAACATCGTCACCATTGTCAACAACATCGTCACCATCACCATTGTCAACAACATTGTCACCATCACCATTGTCAACAACATCGTCACCATCACCATTGTCAACAACATCGTCACCATTGTCAACAACATCGTCACCATCACCATCGTCAACAACATCGTCACCATCACCATTGTCAACAACATCGTCACCATCACCATCGTCAACAACATCGTCACCATCACCATTGTCAACAACATCGTCACCATTGTCAACAACATCGTCACCATCGTCAACAACATCGTCACCATCGTGAACACCATCATCACCATTGTCAACAACATCGTCACCATCACCATTGTCAACAACATCGTCACCATTGTCAACATCATCACCATTGTCAACAACATCATCACCATCACCATTGTTAACACCATCGTCACCATTGTCAACAACATCGTCACCATCACCATTGTCAACACCATCGTCACCATCACCATCGTCAACAACATTGTCACCATCACCATTGTCAACAACATCGTCACCATTGTCAACAACATCGTCACCATCACCATTGTCAACAACATCGTCACCATCACCATCGTCAACAACATCATCACCATCACCATTGTCAACAACATCGTCACCATTGTCAACAACATCGTCACCATCACCATCGTCAACAACATCGTCACCATCACCATTGTCAACACCATCGTCACCATTGTCAACAACATCGTCACCATTGTCAACAACATCATCACCATTGTCAACAACATCGTCACCATTGTCAACAACATCGTCACCATTGTCAACAACATCGTCACCATCACCATTGTCAACAACATCGTCACCATCACCATCGTCAACAACATCGTCACCATCACCATTGTCAACAACATCGTCACCATCGTCAACAACATCGTCACCATTGTCAGCAACATCGTCACCATTGTCAACAACATCATCACCATTGTCAACAACATCGTCACCATTGTCAACAACATCATCACCATCGTGAACACCATCGTCACCATTGTCAGCAACATCAGCAACATCGTCACCATTAACACGTAGGCTTTCGCGACCAATATTATTCATAATAAAGGTTTTTGGGTTAGATCGCGTTTATTTATAAATGTGTCGCAACCCTCCACCACCGGACACGGCCAATCAGCAAAAAAAGTGTCACGTTGACAAAAGACAAATAATTCACTACTTCAGCCCACCGGTGTGTTGAAGAGTTAATCCACATTTACAGTTTGAGTACGACGTTTCGCTGGTAAATACATCCAGCATCATCAAGCAATTCGCCAGAATGGTAAAGCCCTCGCTTGCTCCCGGTTTTTATATATAAAAATATATATAAAAACCGGGAGCAAGCGAGGGCTTTACCATTCTGGGAGCAAGCGAGGGCTTTACCATTCTGGCGAATTGCTTGATGATGCTGGATGTATTTACCAGCGAAACGTCGTACTCAAACTGTAAATGTGGATTAACTCTTCAACACACCGGTGGGCTGAAGTAGTGAATTATGTCTTTTGTCAACGTGACACTTTTTTTGCTGATTGGCCGTGTCGGGTGGTGGAGGGTTGCGACACATTTATAAATAAACGCGATCTAACCCAAAAACCTTTATTATGAATCGTCACCATTGTCAACAACATCGTCACCATTGTCAACAACATCGTCACCATTGTGAACACCATCGTCACCATTGTCAACAACATCATCACCATCACCATTGTGAACACCATCATCACCATTGTCAACAACATCGTCACCATTGTCAACAACATCGTCACCATCACCATTGTCAACAACATCGTCACCATTGTCAACAACATCGTCACCATTGTCAACAACATCATCACCATTGTCAACAACATCGTCACCATCACCATTGTCAACAACATCGTCACCATCACCATCGTCAACAACACCATCACCATCATCAACAACATCGTCACCATGGTCAACAACATCGTCACCATTGTCAACAACATCGTCACCATTGTGAACACCATCACCATTGTCAACACCATCGTCACCATTGTCAACAACATCGTCACCATCACCATTGTCAACAACATCGTCACCATCACCATCGTCAACAACACCATCACCATCGTCAACAACATCGTCACCATCACCATTGTCAACAACATCGACATCACCGTGTCCCACCCCGTGTCCCACCCCGTGTCTCACCGTCTCTCATTGTCTCACCTGTCCCACCCCGTGTCTCACCGTGGGTCTCACCGTGTCTCACCGTGTGTCTCACCGTGTGTCTCACCGTGTCTCACCGTGTCTCACCGTGTCTCACCGTGTCCCACCCCGTGTCTCATCGTGTCTCACCGTGTGTCTCACCCCGTGTCTCACCGTGTGTCTCACCGTGTGTCTCACCGTGTCCCACCCCGTGTCTCATCGTGTCTCACCGTGTGTCTCACCCCGTGTCTCACCGTGTGTCTCACCGTGTGTCTCACCGTGTCTCACCGTGTCTCATCGTGTCTCACCGTGCCTCACCATGTCTCACCGTGTGTCTCACCGTGTGTCTCACCGTGTGTCTCACCGTGTCTCACCGTGTGTCTCACCGTGTGTCTCACCGTGTGTCTCACCGTGTGTCTCACCGTGTCTCACCGTGTGTCTCACTGTGTGTCTCACCCCGTGTCTCACCGTGTCTCACCCCGTGTCTCACCGTGTGTCTCACCGTGTGTCTCACCCCGTGTCTCACCGTGTGTCTCATCGTGTCTCACCGTGTGTCTCACCGTGTGTCTCACCCCATGTCTCACCGTGTGTCTCACCGTGTCTCACCGTGTCTCACCGTGCCTCACCATGTCTCACCGTGTGTCTCACCGTGTGTCTCACCGTGTGTCTCACCCCGTGTCTCACCGTGTGTCTCACTGTGTGTCTCACCGTGTGTCTCACCGTGTGTCTCACCGTGTGTCTCACCGTGTGTCTCACCGTGTGTCTCACCGTGTGTCTCACCCCGTGTCTCACCGTGTGTCTCACCGTGTCTCATCGTGTCTCACCGTGCCTCACCATGTCTCACCGTGTGTCTCACCGTGTGTCTCACCGTGTGTCTCACCCCGTGTCTCACCGTGTGTCTCACTGTGTGTCTCACCGTGTGTCTCACCCCATGTCTCACCGTGTGTCTCACCGTGGCTCACCGTGTCTCACCGTGTGTCTCACCGTGTGTCTCACCGTGTGTCTCACCGTGTGTCTCACCGTGTCTCACCGTGTGTCTCACCGTGTGTCTCACCCCGTGTCTCACCGTGTGTCTCACCGTGTGTCTCACCGTGTGTCTCACCGTGTCTCTCACCGTGTGTCTCACCGTGTGTCTCACCGTGTGTCTCACCGTGTGTCTCACCCCGTGTCTCACCCCGTGTCTCACCCCGTGTCTCACCCCGTGTCTCACCGTGTGTCTCACCGTGTGTCTCATCGTGTGTCTTACCCCGTGTCTCACCGTGTGTCTCACCGTGTGTCTCACTGTGTGTCTCACCGTGTGTCTCACCGTGTGTCTCACCCCGTGTCTCACCGTGTGTCTCACCGTGTGTCTCACCCCGTGTCTCACTGTGTGTCTCACCGTGTGTCTCACCGTGTGTCTCACCGTGTGTCTCACCCCGTGTCTCACCGTGTGTCTCACCGTGTGTCTCACCGTGTGTCTCACCGTGTGTCTCACCCCGTGTCTCACCGTGTGTCTCACCGTGTGTCTCACCGTGTCTCACCGTGTGTCTCACCGTGTGTCTCACCGTGTGTCTCACCGTGTGTCTCACCGTGTCTCACCGTTTGTCTCACCCCGTGTCTCACCCCGTGTCTCACCGTGTGTCTCACCGTGTCTCACCGTGTCTCACCGTGTGTCTCACCCCGTGTCTCACCCCATGTCTCACCGTGTGTCTCACCGTGTCTCACCGTGTGTCTCACCGTGTGTCTCACCGTGTCTCACCCTGTGTCTCACCGTGTGTCTCACCGTTTGTCTCACCCCGTGTCTCACCCCGTGTCTCACCGTGTGTCTCACCCCGTGTCTCACCCCGTGTCTCACCGTGTGTCTTACCGTGTCTCACCGTGTGTCTCACCGTGTGTCTCACCGTGTCTCACCGTGTGTCTCACCGTGTCTCATTGTGTGTCTCACCGTGTGTCTCACCGTGTCTCACCGTGTGTCTCACCGTGTGTCTCACCGTGTCTCACCCCGTGTCTCACCCCGTGTCTCACCGTGTGTCTCACCATGTCTCACCGTGTCTCACCGTGTGTCTTACCGTGTCTCACCGTGTGTCTCACCGTGTGTCTCACCGTGTCTCACCGTGTGTCTCACCGTGTCTCATTGTGTGTCTCACCGTGTCTCACCGTGTCTCACCGTGTGTCTCACCGTGTGTCTCACCGTGTCTCACCCCGTGTCTCACCCCGTGTCTCACCGTGTGTCTCACCATGTCTCACCGTGTCTCACCCCGTGTCTCACCGTGTCTTACCGTGCCTCACCATGTCTCACCGTGTGTCTCACCGTGTGTCTCACCGTGTGTCTCACCGTGTCTCACCGTGTGTCTCACCGTGTGTCTCACCGTGTGTCTCACCGTGTCTCACCGTGTGTCTCACCGTGTGTCTCACCGTGTGTCTCACCGTGTCTCACCGTGTGTCTCACCGTGTGTCTCACCGTGTGTCTCACCGTGTCTCACCCCGTGTCTCACCGTGTGTCTCACCGTGTCTCACCGTGTCTCACCGTGTGTCTCACCGTGTAGAGGAATGCCGTGTGCGTCCCGGACTCGTGCTCGATGAGGCTGTCCGCCGTGCGGTGGAAACCGCTCAGCCCGGCGCGCTAGAGACGGCACGCGGACAGCTGGACGACTACCGGTGAGATGGTGGTGATGGTGGTGATGGTGGTGATGGTGGTGATGGTGGTGGTGATGGTGGTGATGGTGGTGGTGATGGTGGTGATGGTGGTGATGGTGGTGGTGATGGTGGTGATGGTGGTGGCCAAAACAACCCCCTACTTCCTCGGTGGCATGTGACGGTAACGCTGTGGTGGATGCGAGCGACGCCACGGAGGGAAGGACGGGCGACTCTGTCGTGGACAGTGCTGTGGGGGGAAGGCCAATTCCGATCGCCTCTACCCCTCATGGCGCTTGTCGCCACCGCAGCCGCCAAATGGGGGCTCTGGACGGGTGCGAGGGGCTGGTGACCCCTCCACCTTCAATACAAGCACCACGAAAACACGTGTTCAAAATCTAACTAAGCTTGTGCCGGAGGCGCCGGGGGGACAGGCGTCTATGACGTCTCCTGGCCAAACCCCATTTGGCAGAGCCAGGAGATTGAATCTTTACCCTCGGGGCTCCTCCAGATGCCGCAAAAAGCCACTTTGTGTGGCCACGTGGAATGTTCGAACGCTCACTGCGGAGGAGAGGCTGCCACTCCTCTGTCGGGAGCTGGACCAATACCGCCTGGATCTCTGTGGTATTCAGGAGGTCTGATCGACCGGCTCTGGCTCCTGCCACCATGAGGGGTGGACAGTCCTCTACTCGGGGCAGCAGACTGCCAAACAACAGGGAGTAGCTCTTGTTCTGAACAAAAGAATGAAGGGGGCGTGGGAGCGTGGCGGTGAGGTGTGGGAAGCTGTAAGCCCCAAGCTACTCTGGGCTCGACTTCCCATCAACCGGAGGCGAGGAGTGGTGGTCGTGGTTACTTATGGCCCCACCGAAGACGAACATCCGTGGAGGCATGCAGGCAAAGCCGATGAGTCAGATGCCTTCTATGACCTCCTGTCACAGGTGCTGGCTAAAGTGGCCCCTCGGGATAGAGTCATCTTGTTGGGTGACTTCAATGCCCGAGTTGGTCATGATGCTAGCACCTGGTCTGGAGTGATTGGAGGGCATGGGCCAGATCAACTCATTAACAACGGTAGGAGTGCTAGATTTTTGTGCAGCCCATGGGCTTGTAATTACCAACACGCTGTTCCAGCATTAGCGCATCCACACAACATCATGGATGCACGCCTGGTCCAAGCAAGAACATCTGCTGGACTACATAGTGACAGAACAGCGGATGCGGGCCCATGTCCTTGACACCAGGACCTACCGTGGAACTGATGTGATTGTCATCTCTAAGATACGCCTATCATTCTTCCACTCCGGTGGTGGGTGTACACCCAGGACCCCATTCAAAACTCAGTGGCATGGTGTCAGCTCGCTGATGAAAGTTGCGAGCGAGAATTTCATCATACTACCTGGCATCTGGCT
The DNA here is from genome assembly GCF_048934315.1 of Petromyzon marinus. Classification (NCBI taxonomy): domain Eukaryota; kingdom Metazoa; phylum Chordata; class Hyperoartia; order Petromyzontiformes; family Petromyzontidae; genus Petromyzon; species Petromyzon marinus. The sequence continues at coordinate 684,022 of NC_133728.1, read as the reverse complement.
CCGCACCAAGCTTCGAGTTTTCTCGGCCACGGTGATTCCCTCCCTTCTCTACGCTTCCGAAACGTGGACCCCCCTCATGGAACATCTTCGCCGGTTAGAAACATTGAGGCTATCCTGCCTACGATCCATCCTGGGTTTAAGCAGGCTGGATTGTGTGAGGAGCTCACAGATCCTTGAATGACCTGGACAAAGTCCCATCGGTGAGCTCCTCCGGCAGGCAAGGCTGCATTGGCTGGACGATGTGGACGATGTTGACGATGTTGATGGTGGTGGTGATGGTGATGGTGGTGATGGTGATGTAAGAGGCGGAGGGTGATGGGGCTGGGGACGATGTTTGGAGAGACGATTTTGACGATGTTGATGATGTTGACGACGTTGATGGTGGTGATGGTGGCGATGGTGATGGTGGTGATGGTGGTGATGGTGATGTTGACGATGTTGATGGTGGTGATGGTGGTGGTGATGGTGATGGTGGTGATGGTGGTGATGATGGTGATGGTGATGTAGGAGGCGGAGGGTGATGGGGCTGGGGACGATGTTTGGAGAGACGATGTTGCCACCCGTTCCCAACGCGGTGAAGGAGGTTCACCTCGCTGAGCACAGTCTCACCAAGATCAGCAACATGATGTACGCTCACCACCACTCACCACACTCACCACTCATACTCACCACCATTCACCGCTCACCACCACTCACCAATCACCACTACTCACCATGCTCACAACCACTCACCACTCACACTCACCACCACTCACCACTCACCACGCTCACCACCACTCGCTACTCACGCTCACCACCAGTCACCACCACTCACCACCACTCACCACTCACCACTCACGCTCACCACTCACGCTCACCACCACTCACCACTTACACTCACCACCACTCACCACACTCACCACCACTCACGCTCACCACCACGCTCACCACTCACCACCACTCACCACGCTCACCACCACTCACCACTCACGCTCACCACCACTCACCACTCACCACCACTCACCACTCACGCTCACCACCACGCTCACCACTCACCACCACTCACCACACTCACCACCACTCACCACTCACCACCACTCTCCACGCTCACCACCACTCACACTTACCACCACTCACCACCACTCACCACACTCACCACCACTCACCACACTCACCACCACTCACCACCACTCACCACGCTCACCACCACTCACCACTCATGCTCACCACCACTCACCACCACTCACCACTCACCACTCACGCTCACCACCACTCACCACCACTCACCACTCACGCTCACCACCACTCACCACTCACGCTCACCACCACTCACCACTCACGCTCACCACTCACGCTCACCACCGCTCACCACTCACGCTCACCACTCACGCTCACCACCACTCACACTCACCACTCACGCTCACCACCACTCACCACTCACGCTCACCACCACTCACCACTCACGCTCACCACCACTCACCACTCACGCTCACCACCACTCATTCTGACCACTCACGCTCACCACCACTCACGCTCACCACCACTCACCACTCACCACCACTCACGCTCACCACCACTCACACTCACCACCACTCACCACTCATGCTCACCACCACTCACCACTCACCACCCACGCTCACAACCACTTACGCTCACCACCACTCACCACTCACGCGCACCACCACTCACCACTCACGCTCACCACCACTCACCACTCACGCTCACCACTCACAGACAACCTCAACTCACCACTCACCATGTTTGCTTGTGAACTACAATCTCACATCCTATATACGTGTGCGTGTGCTGACTGTGTGTGTGTCTGTGTGTGCATGTGTGTGTGTCTGTGTGTGTGTCTGTGTGTGTCTGTGTGTGTGTAACTGTGTGTGTCTGTGTGTGTGTCTGCGTGTGTGTGTGCGTGTGTGTGTAACTGTGTGTGTGTGCGTGCGTGTGTCTGTGTGTGTGTGTGTGTGCGTGTGTGTGTGTGCATGTGTTTGTGTGCGTGTGTTTGTGTCTGTGTGTGTTTGTGTGTGTGTGCGTGTGTTTGTGTCTGTGTGTTTTTGTCTGTGTGTTTTTGTCTGTGTGTGCGTGTGTTTGTGTCTGTGTGTGTCTGTGTGTGTGTGTGTCTGTGTGTGCGTGTGTGTGTGTGTCTGTGTGTGTGTCTGTGTGTGTGTCTGTGTTTGTGTCTGTGTGTGTGTGCGTCTGTGTGTCTGTGTGTGTGTGTGTCTGTGCGTGTGTGTCTGTGTCTGTGTGTGTGTGCGTGTGTCTGTGTGTGCGTGTGTGTGTGTCTGTGTGTGCGTGTGTGTGTGTGTTTCTGTGTGTTTTTGTGTGTCTGCGTGTGTCTGTGCGTGTGTGTGTGCGTGTGTGTGTGTCTGTGTGTGTCTGCGTGTGTGTGTGCGTGTGTGTGTGTCTGTGTGTGTCTGCGTGTGTGTGTGTGTTTGTGCGTGTGTGTGTGTCTGTGCGTGTGTGTGTGTTTGTGTCTGTCTGTGTGTGCGTGTGTGTGTGCGTCTGTGTGTGCGTGTGTGTGTGTGTCTGTGTGTGTGTCTGTGTGTGTAACTGTGTGTGTCTGTGTGTGTGTCTGTGTGTGTAACTGTGTGTGTGTGTCTGTGTGTGTGTCTGCGTGTGTGTGTGCGTGTGTGTGTAACTGTGTGTGTGTAACTGTGTGTGTCTGTGTGTGTGTGTAACTGTCTGTGTGTGTGCGTGTCTCTGTGTGTGTAACTGTGTGTGTGTGTAACTGTGTGTGTGTGTAACTGTGTGTGTCTGTGTGTGTGTGTAACTGTCTGTGTGTGTGTCTGTAACTGTGTGTGTGTGTGCGTGTGGCTGTGTGTGTGTGCGCGTGTGTGTGTAACTGTGTGTGTGTAACTGTGTGTGTGTCTGTGTGTGTGTGTGTAACTGTGTGTGTGTGTAACTGTGTGTGTGTGTCTGTGTGTGTGTGTGTAACTGTGTGTGTAACTGTGTGTGTGTGTAACTGTGTGTGTAACTGTGTGTGTGTAACTGTGTGTGTATGTAACTGTGTGTGTGTAACTGTGTGTGTGTGTAACTGTGTGTGTAACTGTGTGTGTGTGTCTGTGTGTGTGTGTGTGTGTGTGTAACTGTGTGTGTAACTGTGTGTGTGTGTGTAACTGTGTGTAACTGTGTGTAACTGTGTGTGTGTCTGTGTGTGTGTGTAACTGTGTGTGTAACTGTGTGTGTGTGTAACTGTGTGTGTGTGTCTGTGTGTGTGTAACTGTGTGTGTGTGTAACTGTGTGTGTAACTGTGTGTGTGTGTGTAACTGTGTGTGTGTGTAACTGTGTGTGTCTGTCTGTCTGTGTGTGTGTGTAACTGTCTGTGTGTGTGTCTGTGTGTGTGTAACTGTCTGTGTGTGTGTGTCTGTGTGTGTGTAACTGTGTGTGTGTGTGTATGTGTGTGTGTAACTGTCTGTGTGTGTGTGTAACTGTCTGCGTGTGTGTGTAACTGTCTGTGTGTGTGTGTAACTGTCTGTGTGTGTGTCTGTAACTGTGTGTGTGTGTGCGTGTGTGTGTAACTGTGTGTGTAACTGTCTGTGTGTGTGTAACTGTGTGTCTGTGTGTGTGTGTGTAACTGTGTGTGTAACTGTGTGTGTGTGTGTAACTGTGTGTGTAACTGTGTGTGTGTCTGTGTGTGTGTGTAACTGTGTGTGTAACTGTGTGTGTGTGTGTGTAACTGTGTGTGTGTGTCTGTGTGTGTGTGTGTAACTGTGTGTGTAACTGTGTGTGTGTGTGTAACTGTGTGTGTGTGTGTGTAACTGTGTGTGTAACTGTGTGTGTGTGTAACTGTGTGTGTGTGTAACTGTGTGTGTAATTGTGTGTGTGTAACTGTGTGTGTGTGTCTGTGTGTGTGTGTAACTGTGTGTGTGTCTGTGTGTGTGTAACTGTGTGTGTGTCTGTGTGTGTAACTGTGTGTGTGTGTAACTGTGTGTGTGTGTGTAACTGTGTGTGTGTGTGTAACTGTGTGTGTGTAACTGTGTGTGTGTGTGTAACTGTGTGTGTGTGTGTAACTGTGTGTGTGTGTGTAACTGTGTGTGTGTGTGTAACTGTGTGTGTGTGTAACTGTGTGTGTGTGTGTGTGTAACTGTGTGTGTGTGTGTAACTGTGTATGTGTAACTGTGTGTGTGTGTGTAACTGTGTGTGTGTGTAACTGTGTGTGTGTAACTGTGTGTGTGTAACTGTGTGTGTGTAACTATGTGTGTGTAACTGTGTGTGTGTGTGTGTAACTGTGTGTGTGTGTAACTGTGTGTGTGTGTGTAACTGTGTGTGTGTGTGTGTAACTGTGTGTGTGTGTCTGTGTGTTTTTCAGAGAGGGAACGGACGAGGAGAGACGGTGCGGTTCCACCCCGACCATCACCTCGTAGCTCACCACGCTCACCACGCTCACCACTCTCACCACGCTCACCACGCTCACCACGCTCACCACGCTCGCCACTCTCACCACTCTCACCACGCTCACCACGCTCACCACTCTCACCACGCTCACCACGCTCACCACGCTCACCACGCTCACCACGCTCACCACTCTCACCACGCTCACCACTCTCACCTTGCTCACCACGCTCACCACGCTCACCACGCTCACCACTCTCAGCACGCTCACCACGCTCACCACTCTCACCACGCTCACCACTCTCACCACGCTCACCACGCTCACCACGCTCACCACGCTCACCACGCTCACCACTCTCACCACGCTCACCACTCTCACCAGGCTTACCAGGCTCACCACTCTCACCACGCTCACCACGCTCACCACGCTCACCACGCTCACCACGCTCATCACTCTCATCACTCTCACCACTCTCACCACGCTCACCACTCTCACCACACTCACCACGCTCACCACGCTCACCACGCTCACCACTCGATGATGATGACGACGATGATGATGATGACGACGATGATGACGATGACGACGATGATTACGACGATGATGGTGATTGATGACGATGATGATGATGATGATTATGACGACGATGATGATGACGACGATAATGATGATGATGATGATGACGACCATCACGACGATGACGACGATGATGATGATGACGATGATGATGATGACGATGATGACGACGATGCTAATGACGATGATGGCGACGATGATGATAACGACGATGATGATGATGATGACCACCACGACCACCACCACCACGACCACCACCATCACCACCACCATCACCACGACCACCACCATCACCACCACCACAACCACCACCATCACCACCACCACGACCACCATCATCACCACCACCACCACGACCACCACCACCACGACCACCACCACCACAACCACCACCACTAACACGACCACCACCATCACCACCACCACGACCACCACCACCACCACCATCATCATCACCACCACCACCATCACCACGACCACCACCACCACCACGACCACCACCACCACGACCACCACCACCACCATCATCACCACCACCACCACAACCACCACCACCACCACAACCACCACCAACACGACCACCACCACCACGATTGCTCCTGGGCACTTACGCCGACAGCAGCCTGTGAAGGCTGCGCAGGGGACCCGTGCGTGTGTGTGTGTGTGTGTCTGTGTGTGTGCGTGTGTGTGTGTGCGTGTGTGTGTGTGCGTGTGTGTGTGTGTGTGTCTGTGTGTGTGCGTGTGTGTGCGTGTGTGTGTGTGTGTCTGTGTGTGTGCGTGTGTGTGTGTGCGTGTGTGTGTGTGCGTGTGTGTGTGTGTGTCTGTGTGTGTGCGTGTGTGTGCGTGTGTGTGTGTGCGTGTGTGCGTGTGTCTGTGTGTGTGTGCGTGTGTGTGCGTGTGTGTGTGTGTGCGTGTGTGTGTGCGTGTGTGTGTGTGTGACCGGCAAAACAACCCCCTACCTCCTCGCGGTGCCGGATGGGCAACTCTGTCGTGGACAGTGCTGTGGGGGGAGATCCAATTTTGATTGGCTCCTCCCCTCATGGCATATGTGTCCACCACAGGGGCTAAACGGGGGCTCTGGACGTGTGTGAGGGGCTGGTAACCCCTCCACCTTCAATTAATTACCACGAAACCACGAGTTAAACTGAAATATGTAACTAATAAACTTGTGCCGGAGGCCCCGGGGGGCCAGGCGTTTATGACGTCTCCTGGCCAAACCCCATTTGGCGGAGCCAGGAGATTGAATATCCACCCTCGGGGCTCCTCCAGAAACAACGAAAAGCCACTACGGGTGGCCACGTGGAATGTTCGAACGCTCACTGCGGAGGAGAGGCTGCCACTCCTCTGTCGGGAGCTGGACCGGTACTGCCTGGATCTATGCGGCATTCAGGAGGTCCGGTGGACCGGTTCTGGCTCCTGCCACCATGAGGGGTGGACAGTCCTCTACTCGGGGCAGGAGACTGCCAAACAACAAGGTGTGGCTCTTCTTTTGAACAAAAGAATGAAGGGGGCGTGGGAGCGTGGCGGTGAGGTGTGGGAAGCTGTAAGCCCCAGGCTACTTTGGGCTCGCCTTCCCATCAACCGGAGGCGAGGAATGGTGGTCGTGGTTACTTATGCCCCCACCGAAGATGAACATCCGTGGAGGGATGCAGGCAAAGCCGATGAGTGAGATGCCTTCTATGACCTCCTGTCACAGGTGCTGGCTAAAGTGGCCCCTCGGGATAGAGTTATCATGTTGGGTGACTTTAATGCCCGAGTTGGTCATGATACTGGCACCTGGTCTGGAGTGATTGGAGGGCATGGGCCAGATCAGCTCAATAACAACGGTAGGAGGCTGCTAGATTTTTGTGCAGCCCATGGGCTTGTAATTACCAACACGCTGTTCCGGCATCGGCGCATCCACACAACATCATGGATGCATGCCGGGTCCAAGCAAGAACATCTGCTGGACTGCATAGTGACGGACCAGCGGATGCGAGCCTATGTCCTTGACACCAGGACCTACCGTGGAGCTGATCTGCCCTCTGACCATCGACTAGTCATCTGTAAGATGCGCCTGCCATTCTTCCACTCCGGTGGTGGGTGTACACCCAGGACCCCATTCCGACCTAAAGTGGCCTGGTCTCAGTTATCTGATGAAAGTTGCAAGCGAGAATTTCATCATCGCTTGCGGCTGGGATTGGCATCGTCCCCCACTCCTGATGTCGAAGGTAAATGGGCGAGGTTTAGGACTGTGACTCATGCAGCTGCAATGGCTGCTTTGGGTACACGGTCCAGACCTCCCCAGAGACCCTGGCTGACAGAGGAGGTGTTCAGGATGGTTGAGAAAAAGCGACAGGCCCACTGTCATTGGCTACAGAATCCCACGTCAGAGAATGAGGAGGCTTACCGCAGCCTTCGCTCGGAGGTTCGGAGAGCCGTGAGGCGCTGCAAGGATGGGTGGTGGTCGCGGGTTGCTGGGGAGATGGAGGTCGCCTCAGTGGCCCGTGATCACAAATCTCTATTTAACTCCATCAAAAAAGTAACCTGCAGCGCCACACCTATTACCATCATTAGGGGAAAAAAACGGTGATCCAATCTCCGACCCCCAGGAACAGGTTTGCAGATTTGCTGAGCATTTCTGTGAGGTCCTGGGGGAGGGAAAATCCCTCAGCCAGGAAAACATCGTGGCACAAAGTGAGGATGACCCTGCTGAGGCTGCGGTGCCTCAAATATTGGAAGAAGTCACCCGCTGTGAGTGGCTGGCTGAGGTGCCATCTGTTGAGGAAGTACTGAAGGCGATCCGGAGTCTGAGACTTGAAAAGGCAGCGGGCAGAGATGATCTCCCAAGCGAAATGCTGAGGGAGGGTGGCATTTGTGCACAGACTGCCTTATGACATCATAACAACGGTCTGGGCCGCTGGACGGGTTCCGCAGGATTGGAAGGATGCCCTGGTGGTCCCCCTCTTTAAGAAGGGGGACCGCACAGACTGTAACAACTACAGGGGCATCTCACTCCTCAGTGTGCCGGGAAAGGTCCTGGCAAGGATTATTCAGCATCGCCTTGCCAGGCACGCTGAGGAGAGGCTTGCGGAGCCCCAATGCGGTTTCAGGAAAGGGCGGTCCTGCACAGATGCCATATTTTCTGTCCGTCTGCTACAGCAGAGGTGTAGGGAATTCCAACAAGACCTACATCTCTGCTTTATTGACCTGGTCAAGGCCTATGATACCATCAGTAGGCCTGGGCTCTGGGTCGTTCTTCGTGCTTTTGGAGTACCTGACCCTCTGCTCACGATCATTAAGGACCTTCATGATGGTGAGCGGGCCCGGGTAAAACTACGTGGCCGGGAGTCAGAGCCATTCCCTGTACACCTTGGGGTGCGACAGGGATGTCCTCTGGCTCCCACATTATTTGTGGGAGCCACGTAGTTCGTGAAGCCTTCAATAGCTGTACCGGGGGAATCTCCATATGGTACAGATATAATGGGAGGCTGATCGATGCCCAGGTGCGGTCAAGGGATGGCTCCCTATTGCTCAACCACGTTATGTATGCTGATGATTTGGTAATAGCTGCTCAGTCAGAGGAGGAGTTGGAGACGCTGCTGCTGAGACTGGAGCGTGCCACTAAGAGGTGGGGCCTTACCATCAGCCCCACCAAAACTAAGCACCTGCCTGGGTATTTTGTACCATCGGACACTCCACCCCCACAACTCCCAATCGGTGATGGGGCAGTTGTGGAGAGAGTGGAGAGTTTCCCATACCTGGGTAGTGTGCTTATGACTGGCTCCAGTTTAACAGCAGAGGTCTCACTCCGAATCAGTCGAGCGGCAATATCTTTTCATCGGTTGCGTAACGCTGTGTGGAAGCTACCTGGTCTGTCGCTCTGCACTAAGCTTCAGGTCTTCTCGGCCACGGTCATTCCCTCCCTTCTCTACGCTTGCGAAACGTGGACCCCCCTAATGGAACATCTTCGCCAGTTAGAAACATTTAGGCTGGCCTGCCTACGATCCATCCTGGGTTTAACCAGACTGGATTGTGTGAGGAGCTCACAAATCCTTGAAAGATCTGGGCAAGGTCCCATCGGTGAGCTCCTTCGGCGGGCAAGGCTGCGATGGCTGGGTCATGTAGCCCGCATGCCCAGCCAACGCATGCCGAAACAGCTTTTGTTTGGCCGGATTGAAGGGGCAAAGCGGGCGCGGCACGGGCTAGAGAAGAGATGGAGTGATGTGGTACAGGAGGACGTGGAGCTGAGTGGACTTGCCGATGACTGGTACCAGCGGTGTCAAGATCGGCCTCTGTGGAGGAGGCTCGTGAAGGATGCTACTGGGCAGTTGGAGGTAGTCGCCCTCCAACAACAACGGAGGGCGGAGGAGCGACGCTCACAACAACGAGCGGAGCGCCGGGTGGCCAAAGCACAGCAGGTTGGCACAGTAGGGGGCACAGGTGGTGCATCAGCCAGTCATCTCAGTCAGTCGACCCGTGGCACCTGGGTCTGCCCCGTGACCTCCTGCCAGCGGGCGTTCGACACTTCACGTGGCCTCAGGGTGCACATAGCCTGGCACAAGCGTCGTGGTGACGTCACCGCCACTTAGTGGCGAATGGCGGTTGTTGTTGTTGTGCGTGTGTGCGTGTGTGTGTCTGTGTGCGTGTGTGTGTGTGCGTGTGCGTGTGTGTGTGCGTGTGTGTGTGTGTGTGCGTGTGTGTGTGCAGGGAGATGATCATGGCGGCCGTGGCGGTGTACATGCGTGGTGCCGGCGTGTGTGTGTGTGTGTGCGTGTGTGTTCGTGTGTGTGTGCGTGTGTGTGTGTGTGCGTGTGTGTGTGCGTGTGTGTGTGTGTGCAGGGAGATGATCATGGCGGCGGTGGCGGTGTACATGCGTGGTGCCGGCGTGAGCGTGCCCAGCGCCCTGGCGCCCGCGCTCGCAGACGGCAGCGACAAGCGCAAGCGCAGCGTGTTCAACATGAAGAAGGTGCCCTCCACTCCAGCACCAGCACCACCAGCACCAGCACCACCTCCACTCCAGCATCAGCACCACCACCAGCACCACCACACCACCACCACATCACCACCTCCACTCCAGCACCACCACCAGCACCAACACCAACACCACCACACATCACCACCACCACTCCAGCACCACCACCAGCACCAACACCAACACCACCACACATCACCACCACCACTCCAGCACCAGCACCACCACCAGCACCACCACACCACCACCACATCACCACCTCCACTCCACCACCAGCACCACCACCACCACACCACACATCACCACCTCCACTCCAGCACCAGCACCACCACACCACCACACCACCACCACATCACCACCTCCACCACCAGCACCACCACCACCACCACCAGCACCACCACACCACCACACCACCACCACATCACCACCTCCACTCCAGCACCACCACCACCACCAGCACCACCACACCACCACACCACCACCACATCACCACCTCCACCACCAGCACCACCACCAGCACCACCACACCACCACCACATCACCACCTCCACTCCACCACCAGCACCACCACCACCACACCACACATTACCACCTCCACTCCACCACCAGCACCACCACCAGCACCAACACCACCACACATCACCACCTCCACTCCACCACCACCACCAACACCACCAACACCACCACACATCACCACACACCACCAGCACCACCACACCACCACACATCACCACCTCCACTCCACCACCAGCACCACCACCAGCACCACACATCACCACCTCCACTCCACCACCACCACCACCACACATCACCACCACCACATCACCACACACCACCAGCACCACCACACCACCAACACCACCACACATCACCACCACATCACCACACACCACCAGCACCACCACACCACCAACACCACCACACATCACCACCATATCACCACACACCATACACCACCACACATCACCACACATAACCACACATCATCACCACCACATCACCACACACCACCATACACCACCACACATCACCACACATAACCACACATCACCACCACCACATCACCACGCACCATACAGTGTGGGAAAAAAGTATTTGATCCCCTGCTGATTTTGTACGTTTGCCCACTGACAAAGAAATGATCAGTCTATAATTTTAATGGTAGGTTTATTTGAACAGTGAGAGACAGAATAACAACAACAAAATCCAGAAAAACATATGTCAAAAATGTTATAAATTGATTGGCATTTTAATGAGGGAAATAAGTATTTGACCCATCTGCAAAACATGACTTAGTACTTGGTGACAAAACCCTTGTTGGCAATCACAGAGGTCAGACGTTTCTTGTAGTTGGCCACCAGGTTTGCACACATCTCAGGAGGGATTTTGTCCCACTCCTCTTTGCAGATCTTCTCCAAGTCATTAAGGTTTCGAGGCTGACGTTTGGCAACTCGAACCTTCAGCTCCCTCCACAGATTTTCTATGGGATTAAGGTCTGGAGACTGGCTAGGCCACTCCAGGACCTTAATGTGCTTCTTCTTGAGCCACTCCTTTGTTGCCTTGGCCGTGTGTTTTGGGTCATTGTCATGCTGGAATACCTGTCCACAACCCATTTTCAATGCCCTGGCTGAGGGAAGGAGGTTCTCACCCAAGATTTGACGGTACATGGCCCCGTCCATAGTCCCTTTGATGCGGTGAAGTTGTCCTATCCCCTTAGCAGAAAAACACCCCCAAAGCATAATGTTTCCACCTCCATGTTTGACGGTGGGGATGGTGTTCTTGGGGTCATAGGCAGCATTCCTCCTCCAAACACGGCGAGTTGAGTTTATGCCAAAGAGCTCCATTTTGGTCTCATCTGACCACAACACTTTCACCCAGTTGTCCTCTGAATCATTCAGATGTTCATTGGCAAACTTCTGACGGGCATGTATATGTGCTTTTTTGAGCAGGGGGACCTTGCGGGCGCTGAAGGATTTCAGTCCTTCACGGCGTAGTTTGTTACCAATTGTTTTCTTGGTGACTATGGTCCCAGCTGCCTTGAGATCATTGACAAGATCGTCCCGTGTAGGTCTGGGCTGATTCCTCACCGTTCTCATGATCATTGCAACTTCACGAGGTGAGATCTTGCATGGAGCCCCAGGCCGAGGGACATTAACAGTTCTTTTGTGTTTCTTCCATTTGCGAATAATCGCACCAACTGTTGTCACCTTCTCACCAAGCTGCTTGGCAATGGTCTTGTAGCCCATTCCAGCCTTGTGTAGGTCTAAAATCTTGTCCCTGACATCCTTGGAGAGCTCTTTGGTCTTGGCCATGGTGGAGAGTTTGGAATCTGATTGATTGATTGCTTCTGTGGATAGGTGTCTTATATACAGCTAACAAGCTGAGATTAGGAGCACTCCCTTTAAGAGTGGGCTCCTAATCTCAGCTCGTTACCTGTATAAAGGACATCTGGGAGCCAGGAATCTTTCTGATTGAGAGGGGGTCAAATACTTATTTCCCTCATTAAAATGCCAATCAATTTATAACATTTTTGACATGCGTTTTTCTGGATTTTGTTGTTGTTATTCTGTCTCTCACTGTTAAAATAAATCTACCATTAAAATGATAGACTGATAATTTCTTTGTCAGTGGGCAAACGTACAAAATCAGCAGGGGATCAAATACTTTTTTCCCCTCACTGTACACCACCACACCACCACACATCACCACACATCACCACATACCATACACCACCACACCACCACACATCACCACCACCACACCACCACCACACACCACCACCACACATTACGATACACCACCACACCACCACTCATCACCACCACCACCACACCACCACCACACACCACCACCACACATCACCACACACCATACACCACCACACATCACCACCACCACAAACCACCACCACCACACCACCACACCACCACTGTGTGTGTAACTGTGTGTGTGTCTGTGTGTGACTTTGTGTGTGTGTCTTTGTGTGTGTGTGTGTGTTTGTGTGTTTGTGTGTGTGTTTGTGCTCGCTAACAGCACTTGCCCCTACAGTCTGTTAAGGCTATACGCAGGATCTTTGTGTTTGTGCGTGTGTAATTGTGTGTGTATGTGTGTAACTGTGTGTGTGTGTGACTGTGTGTGTGTAACTGTGTGTGTAACTGTGTGTGTGTAGCGGTTAGCGCGCTGCGCTATGAACCTGGCGACCCGGGTTCGATTCCCGCTCACGGCCAACACCAGTGACGATTATCTGAACCGGGCCTCCCCTAGGTCGACTCAGCCTCAAATGAGTACCTGGTGCGGTGTGTAAACATTGCCACTAGGGAGACAAAGGCGGTCGGGCGTGGTGCTGGCCACCCACCCTCTCGTGTACCGTTCCAGCCTTCATAGGTGCTCGCTAACAGCACTTGCCTCTACAGTCTGTTAAGGCTATATGGGGGATCTTTTGATTTTTGTGTAACTGTGTGTGTGACTGTGTGTGTGTGACTGTGTGTGTGTGTAACTGTGTGTGTGTGTAACTGTGTGTGTGTGACTGTGTGTGTGACTGTGTGTGTGTGTGTAACTGTGTGTGTGTGTGTGACTGTGTGTGTGTGTGACTGTGTGTGTGTGTGTGTAACTGTGTGTGTGTGTGTGTAACTGTGTGTGTGTAACTGTGTGTGTGTGTAACTGTGTGTGTGTAACTGTGTGTGTGTGTAACTGTGTGTGTGTAACTGTGTGTGTGTGTAACTGTGTGTGTAACTGTGTGTGTGTAACTGTGTGTGTGTGTAACTGTGTGTGTGTGACTGTGTGTGTGTGTAACTGTGTGTGTGTGTAACTGTGTGTGTGTGTAACTGTGTGTGTGTGTAACTGTGTGTGTGTGAGACTGTGTGTGTGTGTGACTGTGTGTGTGTGTGACTGTGTGTGTGTGTGTGACTGTGTGTGTGTAACTGTGTGTGTGTGTGTGTAACTGTGTGGGGAGCGATAGTGTAGCGGTTAGCGCGCTGCGCTATGAACCTGGCGACCCGGGTTCGATTCCCGCTCATGGCCAACACCAGTGACGATTATCTGAACCGGTACTGGGCCTCCCCTAGGTCGACTCAGCCTTAAATGAGTACCTGGTGCGGTGGATAAAAACATTGCCACTGGGGAGACAAAGGCGGTCGGGCGTGGTGCTGGCCACCCACCCCCTCGTGTACCGTTTCGGCCTTCATAGGTGCTCGCTAACAGCACTTGCCCCTACAGTCTGTTAAGGCTATACGGGGGATCTTTGTGTGTGTAACTGTGTGTGTGTGACTGTGTGTGTGTGACTGTGTGTGTGACTGTGTGTGTGTAACTGTGTGTGTAACTGTGTGTGTAACTGTGTGTGTGTGTGTAACTGTGTGTGTGTGTGTAACTGTGTATGTGTGTGTGACTGTGTGTGTGTGTGTGACTGTTTGTGTGTGTGTGTAACTGTGTGTGTAACTGTGTGTGTGTGTAACTGTGTGTGTAACTGTGTGTAACTGTGTGTGTAACTGTGTGTGTGTGTGTGTAACTGTGTGTGTGTGTAACTGTGTGTGTGTAACTGTGTGTGTGTGTTACTGTGTGTGTGTGTGTAACTGTGTATGTGTGTGTAATTGTGTGACTGTGTGTGTAACTGTGTGTGTGTGTGTAACTGTGTGTAACTGTGTGTGTGTGTGTAACTGTGTGTGTGTGTAACTGTGTGTGTAACTGTGTGTGTGTGTGTAACTGTGTGTGTGTGTGTGTAACTGTGTGTGTGTGTAACTGTGTGTGTGTAACTGTGTGTGTGTGTGTAACTGTGTGTGTGTGTGTAACTGTGTGTGTGTGTGTGACTGTGTGTGTGTGTGTGACTGTGTGTGTGTGTGCCTGTGTGTGTGTGTAACTGTGTGTGTAACTGTGTGTGTGTGTAACTGTGTGTGTAACTGTGTGTGTGTGTGTAACTGTGTGTGTGTGTGTAACTGTGTGTGTGTGTGTGTAACTGTGTGTGTGTGTAACTGTGTGTGTGTTACTGTGTGTGTGTAACTGTGTGTGTGTGTTACTGTGTGTGTTACTGTGTGAAACTGTGTGTGTGTAACTGTGTGTGTGTAACTGTGTGTGTGTAACTGTGTGTGTGTGTTACTGTGTGTGTGTGTAACTGTGTGTGTGTGTTACTGTGTGTGTTACTGTGTGTGTAACTGTGTGTGTGTAACTGTGTGTGTGTAACTGTGTGTGTGTGTAACTGTGTGTGTGTGTAACTGTGTGTGACTGTGTGTGACTGTGTGTATGTGTGTGACTGTGTGTGTGTGTGTAGCTGTGTGTGTGTGTAACTGTGTGTGTCTGTGTGACTGTGTGTGTGTGTAACTGTGTGTGTGTGTAACTGTGTGTGTGTGTAACTGTGTGTGTGACTGTGTGTGTGACTGTGTGTGTGTAACTGTGTGTGTGACTGTGTGTGTGTAACTGTGTGTGTAACTGTGTGTGTAACTGTGTGTGTAACTGTGTGACTGTGTGTGTAATTGTGTGACTGTGTGTGTAACTGTGTGTGTGTGTGTAACTGTGTGTAACTGTGTGTGTGTGTGTAACTGTGTGTGTGTGTAACTGTGTGTGTGTGACTGTGTGTGTGTAACTGTGTGTGTGTGTGACTGTGTGTGTGTGTGACTGTGTGTGTGTAACTGTGTTTGTGTGTGACTGTGTGTGTGTAACTGTGTGTGTGTAACTGTGTGTGTGTGTGTGTGTAACTGTGCGTGTAACTGTGTGTGTGACTGTGTGTGTGTGACTGTGTGTGTGTGTAACTGTGTGTGTGTGTGACTGTGTGTGTGTAACTGTGTGTGTGTGTGTGACTGTGTGTGTGTAACTGTGTGTGTGTGTGACTGTGTGTGTGTGTGACTGTGTGTGTGTAACTGTGTGTGTGTGTGTACCTGTGTGTGTGTGTGACTGTGTGTGTAACTGTGTGTGTGTGTGTGCGCGTGTCCAGACGCTGGGGCCCAAGAAGGAGAAGGAGGAGAAGAAGGGGGGAGGGGGCCGCCCGTCGCTGTTCCGTGACTACATCCTGAGGCCGGCCCAACGGGGTGGGGGCGACGGTCAGTCTGTGTGTGTGTGTGTGGGTCCACGTGTGTGTGTGTGGGTCCACGTGTGTGTGTGTGGGTCCACGTGTGTGTGTGTGTGGGTCCACGTGTGTGTGTGTGGGTCCACGTGTGTGTGTGTGTGTGGGTCCACGTGTGTGTGTGTGGGTCCACGTGTGTGTGTGTGTGTGTGGGTCCACGTGTGTGTGTGTGTGTGTGGGTCCACGTGTGTCTGTGTGTGTGGGTCCACGTGTGTGTGTGGGTCCACGTGTGTGTGTGGGTCCACGTGCGTGTGTGGGTCCACGTGTGTGTGTGTGTGTGTGTTGGTCCACGTGTGTGTGGGTCCACGTGTGGATCCACGTGTGTGTGTGTGTGTGTGGGTCCACGTGTGTGTGTGCGTGGGTCCACGTGTGTGTGCGTGGGTCCACGTGTGTGTGCGTGGGTCCACGTGTGTGTGTGTGGGTCCACGTGTGTGTGTGTGTGGGTCCACGTGTGTGGGTGTGTGTGGGTCCACGTGTGTGTGTGTGTGTGTGGGTCCACGTGTGTGTGTGTGTGTGGGTCCACGTGTGTGTGTGTGTGGGTCCACGTGTGTGTGTGTGTGGGTCCACGTGTGTGTGGGTGTGTGTGGGTCCACGTATGTGTGTGTGTGGGTCTACGTGTGTGTGTGTGGGTCCACGTGTGTGTGTGTGTGTGGGTCCACGTGTGTGTGTGTGTGTGGGTCCACGTGTGTGTGGGTGTGTGTGGGTCCACGTGTGTGTGTGTGTGTGTGGGTCCACGTGTGTGTGTGTGGGTCCACGTGTATGTGTGTGTGTGTGTGGGTCCACGTGTGTGTGTGTGGGTCCACGTGTGTGTGTGTGGGTCCACGTGTGTGTGTGTGTGTGGGTCCACGTATGTGTGTGTGTGAGTCCACGTGTGTGTGTGTGTGTGGGTCCAGGTGTGTGTGTGTGGGTCCAGGTGTGTGTGTGTGTCTGTGTGTGTGTGTCTGTGTGGGTCCACGTGTGTGTGTGGGTCCACGTGTGTGTGTGTGTGTGGGTCCACGTGTATGTATGTGTGTGTGTGGGTCCACGTGTGTGTGTGTGTGTGTGGGTCCACGTGTGTGTGTGTGGGTCCACGTGTATGTGTGTGTGGGTCCACGTGTGTGTGTGGGTCCACGTGTGTGTGTGTGTGTGGGTCCACGTGTGTGTCCACGTGTGTGTCCACGTGTGTGTCTGTGTGGGTCCACGTGTGTGTGTGGGTCCACGTGTGTGTGTGTGTGGGTCCACGTGTGTGTGTGTGTGTGGGTCCACGTGTGTGTGTGTGGGTCCACGTGTATGTGTGTGTGTGGGTCCACGTGTGTGTGTGTGTGGGTCCACGTGTGTGTGTGTGGGTCCACGTGTGTGTGTGTGTGTGGGTCCACGTGTATGTGTGTGTGTGGGTCCACGTGTGTGTGTGTGTGTGTCGGTCCACGTGTGTGTGTGTGTGGGTCCACGTGTGTGTGTGTGTGTGGGTCCATGTGTGGGTCCACGTGTATGTGTGTGTGTGTGGGTCCACGTGTATGTGTGTGTGTGTGTGGGTCTACGCGTGTGTGTGTCTGTGTGTGGGTCCACGTGTGTGTGTGTGTGTGGGTCCACGTGTATGTGTGTGTGTCGGTCCACGTGTATGTCTGTGTGTGTGTGGGTTTACGCGTGTGTGTGTCTGTGTGTGGGTCCACGTGTGTGTGTGTGTGGGTCCACGTGTATGTGTGTGTGTGTCGGTCCACGTGCATGTGTGTGTGTGTGTGTGGGTCTACGCGTGTGTGTGTCTGTGTGTGGGTCCACGTGTGTGTGTGTGTGGGTCCACGTGTGTGTGTGTGTGGGTCCACGTGTGTGTGTGTGTGTGTGTCGGTCCACGTGTGTGTGTGTGTCGGTCCACGTGTGTGTGTGTGTGGGTCCACGTGTGTGTGTGTGTGTGGGTCCACGTGTGTGTGTGTGTGTGGGTCCACGTGTGTGTGTGGGTCCACGTGTGTGTGTGCGTGGGTCCACGTGTGTGTGTGTGCGTGTGTGTGTGTGTGGGTCCACGTGTGTGTGTGCGTGTGTGTGGGTCCACGTGTGTGTGTGTGTGGGTCCACGTGTGTGTGGGTCCACGTGTGTGTGTGGGTCCACGTGTGTGTGTGTGTGGGTCCACGTGTGTGTGGGTCCACGTGTGGATCCACGTGTGTGTGTGTGTGTGGGTCCATGTGTGTGTGTGTGGATCCACGTGTGTGTGTGTGTTGTGGATCCACGTGTGTGTGTGGGTCCACGTGTGTCTGCTACAGCAGAGGTGTAGTGAATTCCAACAAGACCTACATCTCTGCTTCATTGACCTGGTCAAGCCCTATGATACCATCAGTAGGCTTGGGCTCTGGGTTGTTCTTCGTGCTTTCGGAGTCCTTGACTCTATTCTCACGATCATTAAGGACCTTTATGATGGTGAGCAGGCCCAGGTAAAACTACGTGGCCTGGAGTCAGAGCCATTCCCTGTACACCTTGGGGTGCGACAGGGATGTCCTCTGGCTCCCACATTATTTAACATCTATTTTGACCACGTAGTTCATGAAGCCTTCAATAGCTGTACCGGGGGAATCTCCATTTGGTACAGATATAATGGGAGGCTGATCGATGCCCGGGTGCGGTCAAGGGATGGCTCCCTATTGCTCAACCACGTTATGTATGCCGATGATTTGGTAATTGCTGCTCATTCAGAGGAGGAGTTGGAGACGCTGCTGCTGAGACTGGAACGTGCCACTAAGAGATGGGTGCCTTACCATCAGCCCCACCAAAACTAAGCACCTGCCTGGGTATTTTGTACCATCGGACACTCCACCCCCACAAGTCCCAATCAGTGATGGGGCAGTTGTGGAGAGAGTGGAGAGTTTCCCATACCTGGGCAGTGTGCTTATGACCGGCTCCAGTTTCACAGCAGAGGTCTCGCTCCGAATCATTTGAGCGCCATCGTCTTTTCGTCGGCTGCCTGACGCTCTGCGGAAGCTTCCCGGTCTGAAACGACGGAGGCCAGAGGAGCGTCGCTCACAGGGCCACAGACTCAACACCGCAGCAGCCACCGTGTGGCCCAGTTATGACGCTGTTGTTGTTGTTGTGCGTGAGTCGGGGTGCATGGAACGCCACAGCACGACGCAAGTAGAGCATCGTGGGTTCCCCGGTTAAAAATCGCGCCCACCAGGTAGTCACCTGGTGATCCCTGTGGGGACCAGAGTGGTCCCTTCAAGTGGAATGGAGCTCAGAGGTAGCTCTTTGATATCCACTTCCGTGGGCTGATCTGTGGGGACCAGAGTGGTCCCTTCAAGTGGAATGGAGCTCAGAGGTAGCTCTTTGATATCCACTTCCGTGGGCTGATCTGTGGGGACCAGAGTGGTCCCTTAAAGTAGAATGGAGCTCAGAAGTAGCTCTTTGATATCCACTTCCGTGGGCCGATCTGTGGGGACCAAAGTGGTCACTTCAAGTAGAATGGAGCTCAGAGGTAGCTCTTTGATATCCACTTCTCAGAAGTAGCTCTTTGATATCCACTTCTCAGAGGTAGCTCTTTGATATCCACTTCTCAGAGGTAGCTCTTTGATATCCACTTCTCAGAAGTAGCTCTTTGATATCCACTTCTCAGAGGTAGTTCTTTGATATCCACTTCTCAGAGGTAGCTCTTTGATATCCACTTCTCAGAAGTAGCTCTTTGATATCCACTTCTCAGAAGTAGCTCTTTGATATCCACTTCTCAGAGGTAGCTCTTTGATATCCACTTCTCAGAGGTAGCTCTTTGATATCCACTTCTCAGAAGTAGTTCTTTGATATCCACTTCTCAGAGGTAGCTCTTTGATATCCACTTCTCAGAAGTAGCTCTTTGATATCCACTTCTCAGAGGTAGCTCTTTGATATCCACTTCTCAGAAGTAGCTCTTTGATATCCACTTCTAAGAGGCAGCTCTTTTATATCCACTTCTCAGAGGTAGCTCTTTGATATCCACTTCTCAGAGGTAGCTCTTTGATATCCACTTCTCAGAAGTAGCTCTTTGATATCCACTTCTCAGAAGTAGCTCTTTGATATCCACTTCTCAGAGGTAGCTCTTTGATATCCACTTCTCAGAGGTAGCTTTTTGATATCCACTTCTCAGAGGTAGTTCTTTGATATCCACTTCTCAGAGGTAGCTCTTTGATATCCACTTCTCAGAGGTAGCTTTTTGATATCCACTTCTCAGAGGTAGTTCTTTGATATCCACTTCTCAGAGGTAGCTCTTTGATATCCACTTCTCAGAAGTAGCTCTTTGATATCCACTTCTCAGAGGTAGCTCTTTGATATCCACTTCTCAGAAGTAGCTCTTTGATATCCACTTCTCAGAGGTAGCTCTTTGATATCCACTTCTCAGAAGTAGCTCTTTGATATCCACTTCTCAGAGGTAGCTCTTTGATATCCACTTCTCAGAAGTAGCTCTTTGATATCCACTTCTAAGAGGCAGCTCTTTGATATCCACTTCTCAGAGGTAGCTCTTTGATATCCACTTCTAAGAGGCAACTCTTTGATATCCACTTCTCAGAGGCAACTCTTTGATATCCACTTCTCAGAGGTAGCTCTTTGATATCCACTTCTCAGAAGTAGCTCTTTGATATCCACTTCTCAGAAGTAGCTCTTTGATATCCACTTCTCAGAGGTAGCTCTTTGATATCCACTTCTCAGAGGTAGCTCTGCGAGAGCTCCCAACGGATTCCTGATCGTGGGACTACCCCTAGGTCGACTCGGCCTCAAAAGGAGTGCCCTGGTGCGGTTGCGTGTAAGACGTCAGCACCGGGGGGGATACAAAGACGGCCGGGCGGACGCGCGACGCCGGCCGCCGTGCCGGCATGCACTCGACAGCGCTTGCCCCGGCAGTCCGTTGAAGGCTACCTGGGGGACCTTTGTCTCCCCGCAGGGCAAGGGAGCAGCGTGGCGAGCATGGTGCGCCAGTTCGAGCCGGTGCCGGGGGGAGGGGCCGGGGGCTTCGAGGGGGGGGGCCTGGAGCTGGGATCAACGGGGGACCTGGGGGAGACGCGGGGGGGCGGCAGAGAGTACGCGCACACACACACACGTACACACACACGTACACACACACACACGTACACACACACGTACACACACACACGTACACGTACACACACACACGCACACACACACACACGTACACACACACACGTACACACACGTACACACACGTACAAAGACAAAGATCCCCCATATAGCCTTAACAGACTGTAGGGGCAAGTGCTGTTAGCGAGCACCTACGAAGGCCGGAACGGTACACAAGGGGGTGGGTGGCCAGCACCACGCACGACCGCCTTTGTCTCCCCAGTGGCGATGTTTACACACCGCACCAGGCACTCATTTGAGGCTGAGTCGACCTAGGGGAGGCCCGGGACCGGTTCAGATAATCGTCACTGGTGTTGGCCGTGAGCGGGAATCGAACCCGGGTCGCCAGGTTCATAGCGCAGCGCGCTAACCGCTACACTACCGCTCCCCACACACACGTACACACACACACACACGTACACACACACACACGTACACACACGTACACACACACACGTACACACACACGTACACACACGTACACGTACACACACACACGTACACACACACGTACACACACACACACGCACACACACGTACACACACACACGTACACACACGTACACACACACACACGCATACGCACGCACACACACACACGTACACATGCACGCACACACGTACACACGCACACGCACGCACACACGTACACACGCACATACACACGCACACACACACTCACACACACGCAAGCACGCACGCACACACACGCACGCACACACACACGTACACACGCACGCACACATGTACACACGCACGCACACACGTACACAAGCACGCACACAAGCACACACGCACACACACACGCACACACGCACGCACACACGTACGCACGCACGCATGTACCCATGTACGCACGCACACACGCAACGCACGCATGTACCCACGCACCCATGCACACACGTACACACGTATGCACGTACACTACCCACCCCCTCTTGCTCCATGCCGGCTTTCGTAGGTGCTCGCGAACAGCACTTGCCGCAAGCCGGAGGACCTTTGTCTTTGTGTGCCTGCAGGTCGGGCGGTTTGCGAGTGGGCCGCTCGGAGAGCCTGCGGGCCATCGATGGCGGCCGCCGCTCCCCCGGCTCCTCCTCGCGCTCCAAGAGTGACATCGACAGGGAGGCCGCCATGGAGGCCACGGCGCGCATGGGGCCCCCCCCCACGCCAACACCCAGGTGGTACAGCCCATCTTATCACCCCCGCTCACGTGCACCCAGGTGGTACAGACCATCTTATCACCCCCGCTCACGTGCACCCAGGTGGTACAGACCATCTTATCACCCCCGCTCACGTGCACCCAGGTGGTACAGCCCATCTTATCACCCCCGCTCACGTGCACCCAGGTGGTACAGACCATCTTATCACCCCCGCTCACGTGCACCCAGGTGGTACAGCCCATCTTATCACCCCCGCTCACGTGCACCCAGGTGGTACAGACCATCTTATCACCCCCGCTCACGTGCACCCAGGTGGTACAGCCCATCTTATCACCCCCGCTCACGTGCACCCAGGTGGTACAGACCATCTTATCACCCCCGCTCACGTGCACCCAGGTGGTACAGCCCATCTTATCACCCCCGCTCGCGTGCACCCAGGTGGTACAGCCCATCTTATCACCCCCGCTCACGTGCACCCAGGTGGTACAGACCATCTTATCACCCCCTGCTCACTTGCACCCAGGTGGTACAGCCCATCTTATGCTCCCCCCACGATCACACCTAAGTGGTACAGCCCATCTTAACACCCCTACACCCAGGTGGTATAACCCATCTTATCACCCCCCCCTCACTTTGCACCCAGGTGGTACAGCCCTTGTGAACACTCCTCCACCCAGGTGGTACAGCCCTTGTGAACACTCCTCCACCCAGGTGGTACAGCCCTTGTGAACACCCCTCCACCCAGGTGGTACAGCCCTTGTGAACACCCCTCCCCCAGGTGGTACAGCCCTTGTGAACACTCCTCCACCCAGGTGGTACAGCCCTTGTGAACACCCCTCCACCCAGGTGGTACAGCCCTTGTGAACGCCCCTCCACCAAGGTGGTACAGCCCACCGCATGGGGGCTACTTGGTTGTGACTCCGTGGTGCCGCTGTGTTGTTGTTCCGCAGGACGCCCGGAGACGTGACGCCACCTCGCACCCCTCGCAGCTGGCGCAGGTACCTGTGGACATCGCCATCATCGTCACCGTCATCGTCACCATCATCGTCACCATCGTCATCGTCACCATCATCACCATCATCATCGTCACCATCATCGTCACCATCATCATCGTCACCATCATCGTCACCATCGTCATCGTCACCATCATCATCATCGCTATCGTCGCCATCGCCATCATCGTCGCCATCGTCACCATCGCTATCGTCACCATCGCCATCGTCACCATCACCATCATCGTCACCATCGCCACCATCGTCACCATCGCCATCATCGTCACCGTCCTTATCGTCATCGTCACCGTCATCATCGTCACCATTATCGTCACCATCACCATCGTCACCATCACCATCATCACCATCGTCACCATCGCCATCATCGTCACCATCATCGTCACCATCATCGTCACCATCATCGTCACCATCGTCATCGTCACCATCATCATCATCGCTATCGTCGCCATCGCCATCATCGTCGCCATCGTCACCATCGCTATCGTCACCGTCGCCATCGTCACCATCACCATCATCGTCACCATCGCCACCATCGTCACCATCGCCATCATCGTCACCGTCCTTATCGTCATCGTCACCGTCATCATCGTCACCATCGTCACCATTATCGTCACCATCGCCATCGTCACCATCACCATCGTCACCATCGTCACCATCGCCACCATCGTCACCATCATCGTCACCATCATCGTCACCATCGTCACCATCGCCACCATCGTCACCATCGTCACCATCATCGTCACCATCATCGTCACCATTATCGTCACCATCGCCATCGTCACCATCATCATCATCACCGTCATCATCGTCACTGTCGCCATTGTCACCATCATCACCATCATCATCGTCACCGTCGTCACCATCGTCATGATCACCATCATTACCATCAAAGCTATCATCATAATTACCACCACCATCATCACTGTCACTATTGTCATTGTTACCATCATCACCATCATCAAACTCGCTGCCATCACCACCGTCATGATTGCCGCCATCATCATTGTTGTCATCATCACCACACACGCACGCACACGCACACACACGCACACACACGCACACACACGCACACACACGCGCACACACACGCACGCACACACACGAACGCACACACACGAACGCACGCGCACACACGCGCACGCACACACACGCACACACACGCACACACACACACACACGCGCAAACACGCGCGCGATGATGCCGAGCGTCTGACCACAGCGATCGGCCAACCGCCGGCGCCCGCTTTCCGTGCCGCCCCCGGCGGGCGCCGCCGCCGCCTCGCTCCGGCTTCGCCGCCGTGCCCCCACGCTCATCGTCCGTGAGCCGCCGACCTCGGCCCGCGTGGCCCGGGCCGGCAGATCCCCGCGGCTCGGCCTCTCTGCCTCACCACGAGAGGCCGCCGCCGCCGCCGTCGCCGGCCCGCGGGCCGCCCCTCCGCCCGCCGGGCAGTGGCCGGGCGGCGGCAAGGGAGGGAGTTTGTCAGCCCCATCTGTGGGCGGTCCACCAACCCCCGCCGCTGTCTTGTTTGCGGCGCCGGGCCAGAGCGGCCGCTTGCCGGCGGCGGCGTGAGATTATAAATAGAATATAAAAATATAAAATCCACACCGGCCCTGACGCCGCTGCCGCTGCCGCCGCTGCCGCTGCCGCCGCCGCTGCCGCCGCTGCTGCCGCTGCTGCCGCTGTATATTTGGAGTTTGAGTCTCTCCCTCTCTCCCTCCCCGCGGCCACGTGGATTTTTCTGCGGTTTTCCCCTCCACGTTTAGAGTCGGCGTCGCCGCACGCGACGACGACGACGATGATGACGACGACGACGATGACGACGATGATGACGACGATGACGATGACGACGATGAGGACGACGATGACGATGACGACGTTGACGACGATGCTGAGCCGCTCGTTTGAGCCGTCGTCGTTTGCTGTGGCCACGCAGCAACTCGGTGGCTCCTTGCCCAGGTAGAATGAAGAACGAGTCGCGGGACACGGAGCGCCGGGGTTGCCACGGCGGCGGTGGCGGCGGTGCCGCCGGGCCCGGCCGTTGCCAGCGGTGGCACCGCGAGTTTGTGATAAAAATAAACTCGTGAGACGTCCACATCGATCCATGGATAGCCAAGAGGACGGTCGAGCAGAGACGCCCTGCGGTGTTCCTGTGCCACGGTGTTCCTGTGCCACGGTGTTCCTGTGCCACGGTGTTCCTGTGCCACAGTGTTCCTGTGCGACGGTGTTCCTGTGCCACGGTGTTCCTGTGCCACGGTGTTCACGCCCTGCGGTGTTCCTGTGCCACGGTGTTCCTGTGCCACGGTGTTCCTGTGCCACGGTGTTCCTGTGCCACGGTGTTCCTGTGCCACGGTGTTCCTGTGCCACGGTGTTCCTGTGCCACGGTGTTCCTGTGCCACGGTGTTCACACCCTGCGGTGTTCCTGTGCCACGGTGTTCCTGTGCCACGGTGTTCCTGTGCCACGGTGTTCACGCCCTGCGGTGTTCCTGTGCCACGGTGTTCCTGTGCCACGGTGTTCCTGTGCCACGGTGTTCCTGTGCCACGGTGTTCCTGTGCCACGGTGTTCCTGTGCCACGGTGTTCCTGTGCCACGGTGTTCCTGTGCCACGGTGTTCCTGTGCCACGGTGTTCCTGTGCCACGGTGTTCACACCCTGCGGTGTTCCTGTGCCACGGTGTTCCTGTGCCACGGTGTTCCTGTGCCACGGTGTTCACGCCCTGTGGTGTTCCCGCCCTGTGGTGTTCCCGCCCTGCGGTGTTCCTGTGCCACGGTGTTCCCGCCCTGCGGTGTTTTTGTGCCACGGTGTTCCTGTGCCACGGTGTTCACACCCTGCGGTGTTCCTGTGCCACGGTGTTCCCGCCCTGCGGTGTTCCTGTGCCACGGTGTTCCCGCCCTGCGGTGTTTCCGTGCCGTCGATGGTGACTCTCCCCCGGCCTGTTTGGGGGTTTCCCTCCTTCAGGGCCTGGTCAACTTCTTCGTCTTCTGGACTAACCGGATCCTCCTCCTCCGCACCAGAAAAGTAGTTCCCCCTCCCCCCCTCCGCCGCTTCGCTCCCTCGTGGCCTCCGTGTCGTCATCGTCGTCATCGTCGCTTCTCCGTCTGTGTTCCGTGTGCCCGGGATGGGGGGCTGGGGGGGGGGCTGGGGGGGGGCTGGGGGGGGGGCTCGCTTGCGTTGGTGCCCTGTGTCTTGTCGCTGGGGCACGGCAATGCTTCTCGTTTTGTCCGAGCATTGCTGATGATCCTGCTGACGATGACGACGCTGACGATGACGACGCTGACGATGACGACGCTGACGACGCTGACGATGACGACGCTGACGATGACGACGCTGACGATGACGACGCTGACGATGACGACGATGACGATGACGACGCTGACGACGATGACGACGCTGACGACGCTGACGGTGACAACGCTGACGGTGACGACGCTGACGGTGACGACGCTGACGACGATGACGCTGACGGTGACGACGCTGACGGTGACGACGCTGACGGTGACGACGCTGACGACGCTGACGATGACGACGCTGACGCTGACGGTGACGACGCTGACGACGCTGACGATGACGACGCTGACGATGACGACGCTGACGATGACGACGCTGACGATGACGACGCTGACGATGACGACGCTGACGCTGACGGTGACGACGCTGACGACGCTGACGATGACGACGCTGACGATGACGACGCTGACGATGACGACGCTGACGACGCTGACAACGCTGACGACGCTGACGCTGACGATGTTGACGACGCTGACGATTCTGCCGATTGTGGGTTTTGTGATTTTTTTTAAATTGCTGATCGTTGGGATATGTCGTCGCCGATTGTGAAATCATCGCTTGGGGGAGCTCACAAATCGAAGGGTGTCGCTCGCCAGGAGTCGGCGTGCGTGCGTGCGAGCGTGCGAGCGTGTGTGTGTGTGTGTGCGAGCGTGTGTGTGTGTGTGTGCGAGCGTGTGTGTGTGTGTGTGCGAGCGTGTGTGTGTGTGTGTGTGCGAGCGTGTGTGTGCGTGTGTGCGTGCGTGTGTGTGCGTGCGTGTGTGTGCGAGCGTGCGTGCGTGTGTGTGTGCGTGTGTGCGAGCGTCTGTGCGTGCGTGCGTGCGTGTGTGTGTGTGTGCGTGTGTGTGCGAGCGTGCGTGCGTGCGTGTGTGTGTGTGTGTGTGCGTGTGTGTGCGAGCGTGCGTGCGTGTGTGTGTGCGTGCGTGTGTGTGCGAGCGTGCGTGCGTGTGTGTGTGCGTGTGTGCGAGCGTGTGTGTGTGTGTGTGTGCGTGTGTGCGAGCGTTTGTCCGTGCGTGCGTGTGTGCGTGTGTGTGTGCGTGTGTGCGAGCGTGTGTGTGTGCGTGTGTGCGAGCGTTTGTCCGTGCGTGTGTGTGTGCGTGTGTGTGTGCGTGTGTGCGAGCGTGCGTGTGCGTGTGTGTGCGTGCGTGTGTGTGCGAGCGTGCGTGTGCGTGTGTGCGTGTGTGCGAGCGTGCGTCCGTGCCAACGCAGCGGCGGTCCGCCTCGCTGGGGAGCGGCCGTCGACGGTGGTCGCGACCGCTGCCGCGCGACGGCTTTACCGCGCTTCACCGCGCTTCACCGCGCTTCACCGCGCTTCACCGCGCTTCACCGCGCTTTACCGCGTGCCGGCCGGCGGTGAATCTGGGTCGCCCGGGCCGGCGGCGGAGCGGCGAGCCGACCGACGCGCCACCGCTCCCTTGATCTAAATGTAACATCGCCAGCCCGTTAGCATGCCGTTGACATGTCAGTAGCATGCCGTTGACATGTCAGTAGCATGCCGTTGACATGTCAGTAGCATGCCGTTGATATGTCAGTAGCATGCAATTAGCATGCGACGTGCATGCACGCGCGTGGCCCTGATGGCAATCCGCTGATGGACGTTGGCCCCTCCCTGACGACACACGAGTGAGAGTGTGAGAGTGTGAGAGTGTGTGAGAGTGAGTGTGAGAGTGTGAGAGTGTGAGAGTGTGAGAGTGTGTGTGTGAGAGTGTGTGTGAGAGTGTGTGTGTGAGAGTGTGTGTGTGTGAGAGTGTGTGTGTGAGAGTGTGTGTGTGTGCCGGAGGCCCCGGGGGGCCAGGCGTCTATGACGTCTCCTGGCCAAACCCCAATTGGCGGAGCCAGGAGATTGAATACCTACCCTCGGGGCTACTCCAGAAACAACGAAAAGCCACTACGGTTGGCCACGTGGAATGTTCGAACGCTCACTGCAGAGGAGAGGCTGCCACTCCTCTGTCGGGAGCTGGACCGGTACCGCCTGGATCTTTGCGGCATTCAGGAGGTCCGGTGGACCGGCTCTGGCTCCTGCCACCATGAGGGGTGGACAGTCCTCTGCTCGGGGCAGCAGACTGCCAAACAACAGGGTGTGGGTCTTCTTTTGAACAAAAGAATGAAGGGGGCGTGGGAGCGTGGCGGTGAGGTGTGGGAAGCTGTAAGCCCCAGGCTACTTTGGGCTCGCCTTCCCATCAACCGGAGGCGAGGAATGGTGGTCGTGGTTACTTATGCCCCCACCGAAGATGAACATCCGTGGAGGGATGCAGGCAAAGCCGATGAGTCAGATGCCTTCTATGACCTCCTGTCACAGGTGCTGGCTAAAGTGGCCCCTCGGGATAGAGTCATCATGTTGGGTGACTTCAATGCCCGAGTTGGTCATGATACTGGCACCTGGTCTGGAGTGATTGGAGGGCATGGGCCAGATCAGCTCAATAACAACGGTAGGAGGCTGCTAGATTTTTGTGCAGCCCATGGGCTTGTAATTACCAACACGCTGTTCCGGCATCGGCGCATCCACACAACATCATGGATGCATGCCGGGTCCAAGCAAGAACATCTGCTGGACTACATAGTGACGGACCAGCGAATGCGAGCCCATGTCCTTGACACCAGGACCTACCGTGGAGCTGATCTGCCCTCTGACCATCGACTAGTCATCTGTAAGATGCGCCTGCCATTCTTCCACTCCGGTGGTGGGTGTACACCCAGGACCCCATTCCAACCTAAAGTGGCCTGGTCTCAGTTATCTGATGAAAGTTGCAAGCGAGAATTTCATCATCGCTTGCGGCTGGGATTGGCATCGTCCCCGACTCCTCCTGATGTCGAGGGTAAATGGGCGAGGTTTAGGACTGTGACTCATGCAGCTGCAATGGCTGCTTTGGGTACGCGGTCCAGACCTCCCCAGACACCCTGGATGACAGAGGAGTTGTTCACGATGGTTGAGAAAAAGCGACAGGCCCACTGTCATCGGCTACAGAATCCCACGTCAGAGAATGAGGAGGCTTACCGCAGCCTTCGCTCGGAGGTTCGGAGAGCCGTGAGGCGCTGCAAGGATGGGTGGTGGTCGCGGGTTGCTGAGGAGATGGAGTCTGCCTCAGTGGCCCGTGATCACAAATCTCTATTTAACTCCATCAAAAAAGTAACCTGCAGCGCCACACCTATTACCATCATTAGGGGAAAAAACGGTGATCCAATTTCCGACCCCCAGGAACAGGTTCGCAGATTTGCTGAGCATTTCTGTGAGGTCCTGGGGGAGGGAAAATCCCTCAGCCAGGAAAACATCGTGGCACAAAGTGAGGATGACCCTGCTGAGGCTGCGGTGCCTCAAATATTGGATGAAGTCACCCCCTGTGAGTGGCTGGCTGAGGTGCCATCTGCTGAGGAAGTATTGAAGGCGATCCGGAGTCTGAGACCAGGAAAGGCAGCGGGCAGAGATGATCTCCCAAGCGAAATGCTGAGGGAGGGTGGCGTTTGTGCACAGACTGCCCTATATGACATCATAACAACAGTCTGGACCACTGGACGGGTTCCGCAGGATTGGAAGGATGCCCTGGTGGTCCCCCTTTTTAAGAAGGGGGACCGCACAGACTGTAACAACTACAGGGGCATCTCACTCCTCAGTGTGCCGGGAAAGGTCCTGGCAAGGATTATTCAGCATCGCCTTGCCAGGCACGCTGAGGAGAGGCTTGCGGAGCCCCAATGCGGTTTCAGGAAAGGGCGGTCCTGCACAGATGCCATATTTTCTGTCCGTCTGCTACAGCAGAGGTGTAGGGAATTCCAACAAGACCTACATCTCTGCTTTATTGACCTGGTCAAGGCCTATGATACCATCAGTAGGCCTGGGCTCTGGGTCGTTCTTCGTGCTTTTGGAGTACCTGACCCTCTGCTCACGATCATAAAGGACCTTCATGATGGTGAGCGGGCCCGGGTAAAACTACGTGGCCGGGAGTCAGAGCCATTCCCTATACACCTTGGGGTGCGACAGGGATGTCCTCTGGCTCCCACATTATTTAACATCTATTTTGACCACGTAGTTCGTGAAGCCTTCAATAGCTGTACCGGGGGAATCTCCATATGGTACAGATATAATGGGAGGCTAATCGATGCCCGGGTGCGGTCAAGGGATGGCTCCCTATTGCTCAACCACGTTATGTATGCTGATGATTTGGTAATAGCTGCTCAGTCAGAGGAGGAGTTGGAGACGCTGCTGCTGAGACTGGAGCGTGCCACTAAGAGGTGGGGCCTTACCATCAGCCCCACCAAAACTAAGCACCTGCCTGGGTATTTTGTACCATCGGACACTCCACCCCCACAACTCCCAATCGGTGATGGGGCAGTTGTGGAGAGAGTGGAGAGTTTCCCATACCTGGGCAGTGTGCTTATGACTGGCTCCAGTTTAACAGCAGAGGTCTCACTCCGAATCAGTCGAGCGGCAATATCTTTTCATCGGTTGCATAACGCTGTGTGGAAGCTACCTGGTCTGTCGCTCCGCACTAAGCTTCAGGTCTTCTCGGCCACGGTCATTCCCTCCCTTCTCTACGCTTGCGAAACGTGGACCCCCCTAATGGAACATCTTCGCCGGTTAGAAACATTTAGGCTGGCCTGCCTACGATCCATCCTGGGTTTAACCAGACTGGATTGTGTGAGGAGCTCACAAATCCTTGAAAGATCTGGGCAGGGTCCCATCGGTGAGCTCCTCCGGCAGGCAAGGCTGCGATGGCTGGGTCATGTAGCCCGCATGCCCAGCCACCGCATGCCGAAACAGCTTTTGTTTGGCCGGATTGAGGGGGCTAAGCGGGCGCGGCACGGGCTAGAGAAGAGATGGAGTGATGTGGTACAGGAGGACGTGGAGCTGAGTGGACTTGCCGATGACTGGTACCAGCGGTGTCAAGATCGGCTTCTGTGGAGGAGGCTCGTGAAGGATGCTACTGGGCAGTTGGAGGCAGTCGCCCTCCAACAACAACGGAGGGCGGAGGAGCGACGCTCACAACAGCGAGCGGAGCGCCGGGTGGCTAAAGCACAGCAGGTTGGCACAGTAGGGGGCACAGGTGGTGCATCAGCCAGTTATCTCAGTCAGTCGACCCGTGGCACCTGGGTCTGCCCCGTGACCTCCTGCCAGCGGGCGTTCGACACTTCACGTGGCCTCAGGGTGCACATAGCCTGGCACAAGCGTCGTGGTGACGTCACCGCCACTTAGTGGCGAATGGCGGTTGTTGTTGTTGTGTGTGAGAGTGTGTGTGTGTGAGAGTGTGTGTGTGAGAGTGTGTGTGTGAGAGTGTGTGTGTGTGTGAGAGTGTGTGTGTGTGTGAGAGTGTGTGTGTGTGTGAGAGTGTGTGTGTGTGTGTGAGAGTGTGTGTGTGAGAGTGTGTGTGAGAGTGTGTGTGTGTGTGAGTGTGTGAGTGTGAGTATGTGACAGTGAGTGTGTGAGTGTGTGTGAGAGTGTGTGTGTGTGAGAGTGTGTGTGTGAGAGTGTGTGTGTGAGAGTGTGTGTGTGAGAGTGTGTGTGTGTGAGAGTGTGTGTGTGTGAGAGTGTGTGTGTGAGAGTGTGTGTGAGAGTGTGTGTGAGAGTGTGTGTGTGTGTGAGAGTGTGTGTGTGAGAGTGTGAGTGAGAGTGTGAGTGAGAGTGTGAGTGAGAGTGTGAGAGTGTGTGTGAGAGTGTGTGTGTTAGAGTGTGTGTGAGCGTGTGTGTGTGAGAGTGTGTGTGTGAGAGTGTGAGTGAGAGTGTGTGTGAGAGTGTGAGTGAGAGTGTGTGTGAGTGTGTGAGAGTGTGAGAGTGTGTGTGTGAGAGTGTGTGTGTGAGAGTGTGAGGGAGAGTGTGAGTGAGAGTGTGTGTGAGAGTGTGAGAGTGTGAGAGTGTGAGTGAGTGAGAGTGTGAGTGAGTGAGAGTGTGAGTGAGTGAGAGTGTGTGAGAGTGTGTGTGTGTGAGAGTGTGAGTGAGAGTGTGAGAGTGAGTGAGAGTGTGAGTGAGAGTGTGAGTGAGAGTGTGAGAGTGTGTGTGAGAGTGTGTGAGAGTGTGAGTGAGAGTGTGAGTGAGATTGTTAGTGTGTGAGTGAGAGTGTGAGTGTGTGAGTGAAAGTGTGAGTGTGTGTGAGTGAGAGTGTGTGAGTGAGTGTGTGAGAGTGTGTGAGAGTGTGAGAGTGTGTGTGTGAGAGTGTGTGTGTGAGAGTGTGTGTGAGAGTGTGAGAGTGTGTGTGTGAGAGTGTGTGTGAGAGTGTGAGAGTGTGAGAGTGTGTGAGAGTGTGTGTGTGAGAGTGTGTGAGAGTGTGTGTGAGTGTGTGAGAGTGTGAGTGAGAGTGTGAGAGTGTGAGTGAGTGAGAGTGTGAGAGTGTGAGTGAGAGTGTGAGAGTGTGAGTGAGAGTGTGAGTGTGTGTGAGTGAGAGTGTGTGAGTGAGTGTGTGAGAGTGAGAGTGTTTGTGAGAGTGTTTGTGAGTGTGTGTGTGTGAGAGTGTGAGTGAGAGTCTAAGTGTGATTGAGTGTGAGTGATTGAGTGAGTGAGTGAGAGTGTGAGAGTGTGAGTGTTTGTGAGAGTGTGAGTGAGAGTGTGAGTGTCTGAGTGAGAGTGAGAGTGTTTGTGAGAGTGTTTGTGAGAATGTTTGTGAGTGAGTGTGTGAGAGTGTTTGTGAGAGTGTTTGTGAGAGTGTGAGTGAGAGTGTGAGTGAGTGTGTGAGAGTGTTTGTGAGAGTGTTTGTGAGAGTGTGTGTGAGAGTGTGAGTGAGAGTCTAAGTGTGATTGAGTGTGAGTGATTGAGTGAGTGAGTGTGTGAGTGATTGAGTGTGAGTGAGAGTCTAAGTGTGAGTGAGTGTGAGTGAGTGAGTGTGAGTGAGTGTGAGTGAGTGAGTGTGAGTGTTTGTGAGAGTGTGTGTGAGAGTGTGAGTCTAAGTGTGATTGAGTGATTGAGTGAGTGAGTGAGAGTGTGAGAGTGTGAGTGTTTATGAGAGTGTGAGTGTGAGTGTCTGAGTGAGAGTGAGAGTGTTTGTGAGAGTGTTTGTGAGAGTGTTTGTGAGTGAGTGTGTGAGAGTGTTTGTGAGAGTGTTTGTGAGAGGGAGAGTGTTTGTGAGAGTGTTTGTGAGAGTGTTTGAGAGTGTGTGTGAGAGTGTTTGTGAGAGTGTGTGTGAGAGTGTGAGTGAGAGTCTAAGTGTGATTGAGTGTGAGTGATTGAGTGAGTGAGTGTGAGTAAGAGTGTGAGTGATTGAGTGTGAGTGAGTGTAAGAGTGTGAGTGAGTGAGTGTGTGAGTGATTAAGTGTGAGTGAGAGTCTAAGTGTGAGTGAGTGAGTGTGAGTAAGAGTGTGAGTGATTGAGTGTGAGTGAGTGTGAGTGAGAGTGTGAGTAAGAGTGTGAGTGATTGAGTGTGAGTGAGTGTGAGTGAGTGAGTGTGAGTAAGAGTGTGAGTGATTGAGTGTGAGTGAGTGTGAGTGAGTGATTGAGTGAGTGAGTGTGAGTGAGAGTGTGAGTAAGAGTGTGAGTGAGTGAGTGTGAGTGTGTGAGTGATTGAGTGTGAGTCTAAGTGTGAGTGAATGTGAGTGAGTGAGTGTGAGTGAGTGTGAGTGAGAGTGTGAGTAAGAGTGTGAGTGATTGAGTGTGAGTGAGAGTGTGAGTAAGAGTGTGAGTGAGTGTGAGTGTGTGAGTGATTGAGTGTGAGTCTAAGTGTGAGTGAGTGTGAGTGAGTGAGTGAGAGTGTGAGTAAGAGTGTGAGTGAGTGTGAGTGAGTGAGTGTGAGTGAGTGAGAGTGAGTGAGAGTGTGAGTAAGAGTGTGAGTGATTGAGTGTGAGTGAGTGTGAGTAAGAGTGTGAGTGAGTGAGTGTGAGTGTGTGAGTGATTGAGTGTGAGTAAGAGTGTGAGTGAGTGTGAGTGAGTGAGTGTGAGTGAGTGAGAGTGAGTGAGAGTGTGAGTAAGAGTGTGAGTGATTGAGTGTGAGTGAGTGTGAGTAAGAGTGTGAGTGAGTGTGAGTGAGAGTCTAAGTGTGAGTGAGTGAGTGAGTGTGAGTGAGAGTCTAAGTGTGAGTGAGTGAGTGAGTGTGAGTGAGTGTGAGTGAGTGAGTGTGAGTAAGAGTGTGAGTGAGTGATTGAGTGTGAGTGAGTGTGAGTAAGAGTGTGAGTGAGTGTGAGTGAGTGTGAGTGAGAGTCTAAGTGTGAGTGAGTGTGAGTGAGTGAGTGTGAGTGAGTGTGAGTGAGAATCTAAGTGTGAGTGAGTGAGTGTGAGTGAGTGTGAGTGAGTGTGAGTGAGTGAGTGTGAGTGAGTGTGAGTGAGTGAGTGTGAGTGTGAGTGAGTGAGTGTGAGTGAGTGTGAGTGAGTGAGTGTGAGTGAGTGTGAGTGAGTGTGAGTGAGAGTCTAAGTGTGAGTGAGTAAGTGTGAGTGAGTGTGAGTGAGTGTGAGTGAGTGTGAGTGAGTGAGTGTGAGTGAGTGTGAGTGAGTGTGAGTGAGTGAGTGTGAGTGAGTGAGTGTGAGTGAGTGATTGTGAGTGAGTGAGTGTGAGTGAGTGTGAGTGTGAGTGAGTGTGAGTGAGTGATTGTGAGTGAGTGAGTGTGAGTGAGTGAGTGATTGTGAGTGAGTGAGTGTGAGTAAGAGTGTGAGTGAGTGAGTGTGAGTAAGAGTGTGAGTGAGTGTGAGTGAGTGTGAGTGAGTGATTGTGATTGTGAGTGAGTGTGAGTGAGTGATTGTGATTGTGAGTGAGTGTGAGTGAGTGAGTGTGAGTGAGTGATTGTGAGTGAGTGAGTGTGAGTGAGTGTGAGTGTGAGTGAGTGAGTGTGAGTGAGTGATTGTGAGTGAGTGAGTGTGAGTGAGTGAGTGATTGTGAGTGAGTGAGTGAGTGTGAGTAAGAGTGTGAGTGAGTGAGTGTGAGTAAGAGTGTGAGTGAGTGAGTGTGAGTGAGTGTGAGTGAGTGATTGTGATTGTGAGTGAGTGTGAGTGAGTGATTGAGTGAGTGATTGTGAGTGTAAGTAAGAGTGTAAGTAAGAGTGTGAGTAAGAGTGAGAGTGAGTGAGTGGTGCGTGACGGTTCCCACCCCCTCCCCCACGTAGGCCAGACGACGCGGCATCTGTATCCTCGTCGCAGTCTTCCTCCACCTCGTCGTCGTGGTCCGGAGTGCCGCCGGCGTTTGGCGACGAGGTGGCGCTGGGCCCCGACGAGGACCTGGAGGTGGAGGCCGAGGCTCCGCACTGGCAGCTGCAGCTCAAGCCCGAGCAGCTGGCACGGCTGGGCAAGCAGGAGGTCAAGCGGCAGGACGTCATCAACGGTGAGCGGGGGGGGGGCACGGGGGGGCACGGGGGGGCACGGGGGGGCACGGGGGGGGGCACGGGGGGGGGCACGGGGGGGGCACGGGGGGGGCACGGGGGGGGGCACGGGGGGGCACGGGGGGGGGCACGGGGGGGGGCACTTGCCCCAACAGTCTGTTTAGGCTATACGGGGAATCTTTGTGTGTGTGTACGTGTGTGTGTGTGTGTACATGCGTGTGTGTGTACGTGCGTGTGTGTACGTGTGTGTGTGACTGTGTGTGTGCGTGTGTGTGTAACTGTGTGTGTACGTGTGTGTGACTGTGTGTGTGCGTGTGTGTGTGACTGTGTGTGTGTACGTGTGTGTGTGTGACTGTGTGTGTGTGACTGTGTGTGTACGTGTGTGTGACTGTGTGTGTGTACGTGTGTGTGTGTGTACGTGTGTGTGTACGTGTGTGTGTGTGTGACTGTGTGTGTGTACGTGTGTGTGTGTGTACGTGTGTGTGTGTGTGTACGTGTGTGTGTGTGTGTACGTGTGTGTGTGTACGTGTGTGTGACTGTGTGTGTACGTGTGTGTGCGCGTGTACGTGTACGTGTGTGTGTGTGTGTACGTGTGTGTGTGTGTACGTGTGTGTGTGTGCGTGTGTGTGTGACTGTGTGTGTACGTGTGTGTGTGTGTGTACGTGTGTGTGTGTGTACGTGTGTGTGTGTGTGACTGTGTGTGTGTACGTGTGTGTGTGTGTACGTGTGTGTGTGTGTGACTGTGTGTGTGTACGTGTGTGTGTGCGTGCAGAGCTGCTGCACACGGAGCGTGCCCACGTGCGCATGCTCAAGGTGCTCAAGGCGCTGTTCTGCGACCGCCTGCTGCAGCACGGCGTCGCGTCCGAGGCCGAGGTGCGGCAGATCTTCCCCAACCTCGACGCGCTGCTGCCTCTCCACGGTGAGGGACCTCGCTCGCTCGCTCACTCGCTCAGTCACTCACTCGCTCAGTCACTCACTCGCTCAGTCACTCACTCAGTCACTCACTCAGTCACTCACTCAGTCACTCGCTCAGTCACTCACTCAGTCACTCGCTCGCTCAGTCACTCGCTGGCTCAGTCACTCGCTCAGTCACTCAGTCACTCACTCAGTCACTCACTCGCTCGCTCAGTCACTCACTCAGTCACTCACTCGCTCGCTCAGTCACTCACTCAGTCACTCGCTCGCTCAGTCACTCACTCAGTCACTCACTCACTCACTCAGTCACTCACTCGCTCGCTCAGTCACTCACTCAGTCACTCGCTCGCTCAGTCACTCACTCAGTCACTCGCTCGCTCACTCACTCACTCACTCGCTCGCTCAGTCACTCGCTCAGTCACTCGCTCAGTCACTCGCTCAGTCACTCGCTCGCTCACTCACTCGCTCGCTCAGTCACTCGCTCGCTCAGTCACTCGCTCGCTCAGTCACTCGCTCGCTCACTCACTCACTCACTCACTCGCTCAGTCACTCGCTCAGTCGCTCGCTCGCTCAGTCACTCAGTCACTCGCTCGCTCAGTCACTCGCTCGCTCAGTCACTCAGTCACTCGCTCGCTCAGTCACTCGCTCGCTCACTCACTCACTCACTCGCTCAGTCACTCGCTCAGTCGCTCGCTCGCTCAGTCACTCACTCGCTCGCTCAGTCACTCGCTTGCTCAGTCACTCGCTCGCTCAGTCACTCGCTCAGTCACTCACTCGCTCAGTCACTCGCTCGCTCGCTCAGTCACTCGCTCGCTCGCTCGCTCAGTCACTCACTCGCTCGCTCAGTCACTCGCTCAGTCACTCACTCGCTCAGTCACTCGCTCGCTCACTCAGTCACTCGCTCGCTCAGTCACTCGCTCGCTCAGTCACTCGCTCAGTCACTCGCTCGCTCAGTCACTCGCTCGCTCAGTCACTCGCTCAGTCACTCGCTCGCTCAGTCACTCGCTCACTAACTCACTCGCTCAGTCACTCACTCGCTCGCTCACTCACTAACTCGCTCGCTCACTCGCTCAGTCACTCGCTCGCTCACTCGCACAGTCACTCGCTCGCTCACTCACTCGCTCGCTCACTCACTAACTCATTGTCACTCGCTCGCTCACTAACTCGCTCAGTCACTCGCTCGCTCAGTCACTCGCTCGCTCAGTCACTCGCTCGCTCACTCACTAACGCGCTCAGTCACTCGCTCACTAACTCGCTCACTAACTCGCTCAGTCACTCGCTCGCTCTGTCACTCACTCACTCAGTCGCTCACTCACTCATTCACTCGCTCGCTCATTCACTAACTCGCTCAGTCACTCGCTCGCTCAGTCACTCACTCACTCACTCAGTCGCTCGCTCACTCATTCACTCGCTCGCTCATTCACTAACTCGCTCAGTCACTCGCTCGCTCACTCACTCGCTCGCTCACTCGCTCGCTCAGTCACTCGCTCGCTCACTCACTCGCTCGCTCACTCGCTCGCTCAGTCACTCGCTCGCTCACTCACTCGCTCGCTCACTCGCTCGCTCAGTCACTCGCTCACTCACTCGCTCAGTCACTCGCTCGCTCAGTCACTCGCTTGCTCAGTCACTCGCTCGCTCAGTCACTCGCTCAGTCACTCACTCGCTCAGTCACTCGCTCGCTCGCTCAGTCACTCGCTCGCTCGCTCGCTCAGTCACTCACTCGCTCGCTCAGTCACTCGCTCAGTCACTCACTCGCTCAGTCACTCGCTCGCTCACTCAGTCACTCGCTCGCTCAGTCACTCGCTCGCTCAGTCACTCGCTCAGTCACTCGCTCGCTCAGTCACTCGCTCGCTCAGTCACTCGCTCAGTCACTCGCTCGCTCAGTCACTCGCTCACTAACTCACTCGCTCAGTCACTCACTCGCTCGCTCACTCACTAACTCGCTCGCTCACTCGCTCAGTCACTCGCTCGCTCACTCGCACAGTCACTCGCTCGCTCACTCACTCGCTCGCTCACTCACTAACTCATTGTCACTCGCTCGCTCACTAACTCGCTCAGTCACTCGCTCGCTCAGTCACTCGCTCGCTCAGTCACTCGCTCGCTCACTCACTAACGCGCTCAGTCACTCGCTCACTAACTCGCTCACTAACTCGCTCAGTCACTCGCTCGCTCTGTCACTCACTCACTCAGTCGCTCGCTCAACTCGGCTCTGTCATCGCTCGCTCTGTCACTCACTCACTCAGTCGCTCGCTCACTCATTCACTCGCTCGCTCATTCACTAACTCGCTCAGTCACTCGCTCGCCTCAGTCACCACTCGCTCGCTCACAATCGCTCGCTCACCTCATGTCACTCGCTCGCTCATCACTCGCACGCTCGCTCAGTCACTCGCTCGCTCACTCACTCGCTCAGTCACTCGCTCGCTCACTCACTCGCTCGCTCACTCGCTCGCTCAGTCACTCGCTCGCTCACTCACTCGCTCAGTCACTCGCTCGCTCAGTCACTCGCTTGCTCAGTCACTCGCTCGCTCAGTCACTCGCTCAGTCACTCACTCGCTCAGTCACTCGCTCGCTCGCTCAGTCACTCGCTCAGTCGCTCGCTTGCTCAGTCACTCACTCGCTCGCTCAGTCACTCGCTCAGTCACTCACTCGCTCAGTCACTCGCTCGCTCACTCAGTCACTCGCTCGCTCAGTCACTCGCTCGCTCAGTCACTCGCTCAGTCACTCGCTCGCTCAGTCACTCGCTCGCTCAGTCACTCGCTCAGTCACTCGCTCGCTCAGTCACTCGCTCACTAACTCACTCGCTCAGTCACTCACTCGCTCGCTCACTCACTAACTCGCTCGCTCACTCGCTCAGTCACTCGCTCGCTCACTCGCACAGTCACTCGCTCGCTCACTCACTCGCTCGCTCACTCACTAACTCATTGTCACTCGCTCGCTCACTAACTCGCTCAGTCACTCGCTCGCTCAGTCACTCGCTCGCTCAGTCACTCGCTCGCTCACTCACTAACGCGCTCAGTCACTCGCTCACTAACTCGCTCACTAACTCGCTCAGTCACTCGCTCGCTCTGTCACTCACTCACTCACTCAGTCGCTCGCTCACTCATTCACTCGCTCGCTCATTCACTAACTCGCTCAGTCACTCGCTCGCTCAGTCACTCACTCACTCACTCAGTCGCTCGCTCACTCATTCACTCGCTCGCTCATTCACTAACTCGCTCAGTCACTCGCTCGCTCACTCACTCGCTCGCTCACTCGCTCGCTCAGTCACTCGCTCGCTCACTCACTCGCTCGCTCACTCGCTCGCTCAGTCACTCGCTCGCTCACTCACTCGCTCAGTCACTCGCTCGCTCAGTCTCTCGCTCACTCACTCGCTCACTAACTCGCTCAGTCACTCACTCACTCAGTCACTCGCTTGCCTGCTTACTCACTCACTCATTAACTCGCTCACTTGCTCAGTCACTCGCTCAGTCACTCGCTCGCTCGGTCACTCACTCGCTCACTCACTCGCTCAGTCACTTGCTCGCTCACTCACTCGCTCAGTCACTCGCTCGCTCGCTCAGTCACTCGCTCGCTCGCTCACTCACTCGCTCAGTCACTCGCTCGCTCGCTCACTCACTTGCTCAGTCACTCGCTCGCTCACTCACTCGCTCAGTCACTCGCTCACTCGCTCAGTCACTCGCTCGCT
This sequence comes from Petromyzon marinus, assembly GCF_048934315.1. Classification (NCBI taxonomy): domain Eukaryota; kingdom Metazoa; phylum Chordata; class Hyperoartia; order Petromyzontiformes; family Petromyzontidae; genus Petromyzon; species Petromyzon marinus. The sequence goes on along the minus strand of NC_133728.1, from coordinate 643,790 downwards.
CACTCGCCCAGTCACTCGCCCAGTCACTCACTCACACACTCAGTCACTCACTCACCCACCCACTCACTCACCCACCCACCCACCCACTGACTCACCCACTCACTTCCTCACTCGCTCGCCCAGTCACTCGCTCAGTCCCAGCACGTGACGTGAGGACTCCCAGCACGTGACGTGAGTGAGTCCCACCACGTGACGTGTGTGAGTCCCACCACGTGACGTGTGTGAGTCCCAGCACGTGACGTGTGTGAGTCCCACCACGTGAGTGAGTCCCACCACGTGACGTGAGTGAGTCCCACCACGTGACGTGTGTGAGTCCCACCACGTGAGTGAGTCCCACCACGTGACGTGAGTGAGTCCCACCACGTGACGTGTGTGAGTCCCACGACGTGACGTGTGTGAGTCCCACCACGTGACGTGTGTGAGTCCCAGCACGTGACGTGAGTGAGTCCCAGCACGTGACGTGAGTGAGTCCCACCACGTGACGTGAGTGAGTCCCACCACGTGACGTGTGTGAGTCCCACCACGTGACGTGAGTGAGTCCCAGCTCGTGACGTGTGTGAGTCCCACCACGTGACGTGAGTGAGTCCCAGCACGTGACGTGAGTGAGTCCCAGCACGTGACGTGTGTGAGTCCCAGCACGTGACGTGAGTGAGTCCCAGCACGTGACGTGAGTGTGTCCCACCACGTGACGTGAGTGAGTCCCACCACGTGACGTGAGTGAGTCCCACCACGTGACGTGAGTGAGTCCCACCACGTGACGTGAGTGTGTCCCACCACGTGACGTGTGTGAGTCCCAGCACGTGACGTGAGTGAGTCCCAGCACGTGACGTGAGTGAGTCCCACCACGTGACGTGAGTGTGTCCCACCACGTGACGTGTGTGAGTCCCACCACGTGACGTGAGTGAGTCCCACCACGTGACGTGAGTGAGTCCCAGCACGTGACGTGAGTGAGTCCCACCACGTGACGTGTGTGAGTCCCACCACGTGACGTGAGTGAGTCCCACCACGTGATGTGTGTGAGTCCCACCACGTGACGTGAGTGAGTCCCACCACGTGACGTGTGTGAGTCCCACCATGTGACGTGAGTGAGTCCCACCACGTGACGTGAGTGAGTCCCACCACGTGACGTGAGTGAGTCCCACCACGTGACGTGAGTGAGTCCCACCACGTGACGTGAGTGAGTCCCAGCACGTGACGTGTGTGAGTCCCACCACGTGACGTGTGTGAGTCCCACCACGTGACGTGAGTGAGTCCCACCACGTGATGTGTGTGAGTCCCACCATGTGACATGAGTGAGTCCCAGCACGTGACGTGAGTGAGTCCCACCACGTGACGTGAGTGAGTCCCACCACGTGACGTGTGTGAGTCCCACCACGTGACGTGAGTGAGTCCCACCACGTGATGTGTGTGAGTCCCACCACGTGACGTGAGTGAGTCCCAGCACGTGACGTGTGTGAGTCCCACCATGTGACATGAGTGAGTCCCAGCACGTGACGTGAGTGAGTCCCAGCTCGTGTGTGAGTGAGTCCCACCAAGTGACGTGAGTGAGTCCCACCACGTGACGTGAGTGAGTCCCACCACGTGACGTGAGTGAGTCCCACCACGTGACGTGAGTGAGTCCCACCACGTGACGTGCGTGAGTCCCACCACGTGACGTGTGTGAGGAGTCCCACCACGTGACGTGAGTGAGTCCCAGCACGTAACGTGAGTGAGTCCCAGCACGTGACGTGAGTGAGTCCCACCATGTGACGTGAGTGAGTCCCACCATGTGACGTGAGTGAGTCCCACCACGTGACGTGAGTGAGTCCCACCACGTGACGTGCGTGAGTCCCACCACGTGACGTGAGTGAGTCCCACCACGTGACGTGTGTGAGTCCCAGCACGTGACGTGAGTGAGTCCCACCACGTGACGTGAGTGAGTCCCAGCTCGTGACGTGAGTGAGTCCCACCACGTGACGTGAGTGAGTCCCACCACGTGACGTGAGTGAGTCCCACCACGTGACGTGAGTGAGTCCCACCACGTGACGTGTGTGAGTCCCAGCACGTGACGTGAGTGAGTCCCACCACGTGACGTGAGTGAGTCCCAGCACGTGACGTGAGTGAGTCCCAGCACGTGACGTGAGTGAGTCCCAGCACGTGACGTGAGTGAGTCCCACCACGTGACGTGAGTGAGTCCCACCACGTGACGTGAGTGAGTCCCACCACGTGACGTGAGTGAGTCCCACCACGTGACGTGTGTGAGTCCCAGCACGTGACGTGAGTGAGTCCCAGCACGTGACGTGAGTGAGTCCCACCACGTGACGTGAGTGAGTCCCACCACGTGACGTGAGTGAGTCCCACCACGTGACGTGAGTGAGTCCCACCACGTGACATGAGTGAGTCCCAGCACGTGACGTGAGTGAGTCCCACCACGTGACGTGAGTGAGTCCCAGCACGTGACGTGAGTGAGTCCCAGCACGTGACGTGAGTGAGTCCCAGCACGTGACGTGAGTGAGTCCCAGCACGTGACGTGAGTGAGTCCCACCACGTGACGTGAGTGAGTCCCACCACGTGACATGAGTGAGTCCCACCACGTGACGTGAGTGAGTCCCAGCACGTGACCTGAGTGAGTCCCACCACGTGACGTGAGTGAGTCCCACCACGTGACGTGTGTGAGTCCCACCACGTGACGTGTGTGAGTCCCACCACGTGACGTGTGTGAGTCCCAGCTCGTGTGTGAGGAGTCCCAGCATGTGACGTGAGTGAGTCCCAGCTCGTGACGAGTGTGAGTCCCACCACGTGACGTGTGTGAGTCCCACCACGTGACATGAGTGAGTCCCAGCTCGTGTGTGAGGAGTCCCAGCACGTGACGTGAGTGAGTCCCACCATGTGACGTGAGTGAGTCCCACCACGTGACGTGAGTGAGTCCCAGCACGTGACGTGCGTGAGTCCCACCACGTGACGTGAGTGAGTCCCACCACGTGACGTGTGTGAGTCCCACCACGTGACGTGAGTGAGTCCCACCACGTGACGTGAGTGAGTCCCACCACGTGACATGTGTGAGGACTCCCAGCTCGTGACGTGAGTGAGTCCCACCACGTGACGTGAGTGAGTCCCACCACGTGACGTGTGTGAGTCCCACCACGTGACATGTGTGAGGACTCCCAGCATGTGACGTGAGTGAGTCCCACCACGTGACGTGAGTGAGTCCCACCACGTGACGTGTGTGAGTCCCACCACGTGACGTGAGTGAGTCCCACCACGTGACGTGAGTGAGTCCCACCACGTGACGTGAGTGAGTCCCACCACGTGACGTGAGTGAGTCCCACCACGTGACGTGTGTGAGGAGTCCCACCACGTGACGTGAGTGAGTCCCACCACATGACGTGAGTGAGTCCCACCACGTGACGTGAGTGAGTCCCACCACGTGACGTGAGTGAGTCCCACCACGTGACGTGAGTGAGTCCCACCACGTGACGTGAGGACTCCCAGCTCGTGACGTGAGTGAGTCCCACCACGTGACGTGAGTGAGTCCCACCACGTGACGTGAGTGAGTCCCACCACGTGACGTGAGTGAGTCCCACCACGTGACGTGTGTGAGGAGTCCCACCACGTGACGTGAGTGAGTCCCACCACATGACGTGAGTGAGTCCCACCACGTGACGTGAGTGAGTCCCACCACGTGACGTGAGTGAGTCCCACCACGTGACATGAGTGAGTCCCAGCACGTGACGTGAGTGAGTCCCACCACGTGACGTGAGTGAGTCCCACCACGTGACGTGAGTGAGTCCCAGCACGTGACGTGAGTGAGTCCCAGCACGTGACGTGAGTGAGTCCCAGCACGTGACATGAGTGAGTCCCACCACGTGACGTGAGTGAGTCCCACCACGTGACGTGTGTGAGTCCCAGCACGTGACGTGAGTGAGTCCCAGCACGTGACGTGAGTGAGTCCCAGCACGTGACGTGAGTGAGTCCCACCACGTGACGTGAGTGAGTCCCACCACGTGACATGAGTGAGTCCCAGCACGTGACGTGAGTGAGTCCCACCACGTGACGTGAGTGAGTCCCAGCACGTGACGTGAGTGAGTCCCAGCACGTGACATGAGTGAGTCCCAGCACGTGACGTGAGTGAGTCCCAGCACGTGACGTGAGTGAGTCCCACCACGTGACGTGAGTGAGTCCCACCACGTGACATGAGTGAGTCCCACCACGTGACGTGAGTGAGTCCCAGCACGTGACGTGAGTGAGTCCCACCACGTGACGTGAGTGAGTCCCACCACGTGACGTGTGTGAGTCCCACCACGTGACGTGTGTGAGTCCCACCACGTGACGTGTGTGAGTCCCAGCTCGTGTGTGAGGAGTCCCAGCATGTGACGTGAGTGAGTCCCAGCTCGTGACGTGAGTGAGTCCCAGCACGTGACGTGTGTGAGTCCCACCCCGTGACGTGAGTGAGTCCCACCACGTGACGTGAGTGAGTCCCAGCTCGTGTGTGAGGAGTCCCAGCACGTGACGTGAGTGAGTCCCACCATGTGACGTGAGTGAGTCCCACCACGTGACGTGAGTGAGTCCCAGCACGTGACGTGCGTGAGTCCCACCACGTGACGTGAGTGAGTCCCACCACGTGACGTGTGTGAGTCCCACCACGTGACGTGAGTGAGTCCCACCACGTGACGTGAGTGAGTCCCACCACGTGACGTGAGTGAGTCCCACCACGTGACGTGAGTGAGTCCCACCACGTGACGTGAGTGAGTCCCACCACGTGACATGTGTGAGGACTCCCAGCATGTGACGTGAGTGAGTCCCACCACGTGACGTGAGTGAGTCCCACCACGTGACGTGAGTGAGTCCCACCACGTGACGTGAGTGAGTCCCAGCACGTGACGTGAGTGAGTCCCATCACATGACGTGAGTGAGTCCCACCACGTGACGTGAGTGAGTCCCACCACGTGACGTGAGTGAGTCCCATCACGTGACGTGAGTGAGTCCCACCACGTGACGTGAGGACTCCCAGCTCGTGACGTGAGTGAGTCCCACCACGTGACGTGAGTGAGTCCCACCACGTGACGTGAGTGAGTCCCAGCTCGTGACGTGTGTGAGTCCCAGCTCGTGACGTGAGTGAGTCCCAGCACGTGACGTGAGTGAGTCCCACCACGTGACGTGTGTGAGTCCCAGCTCGTGACGTGAGTGAGTCCCAGCACGTGACGTGAGTGAGTCCCAGCTCGTGTGTGAGGAGTCCCACCACGTGACGTGAGTGAGTCCCAGCTCGTGACGTGTGTGAGTCCCAGCTCGTGACGTGAGTGAGTCCCAGCACGTGACGTGTGTGAGTCCCAGCTCGTGTGTGAGGAGTTCCAGCACGTGACGTGAGTGAGTCCCAGCACGTGACGTGAGTGAGTCCCACCACGTGACGTGAGTGAGTCCCAGCACGTGTGTGAGGAGTTCCAGCACGTGACGTGAGTGAGTCCCAGCACGTGACGTGAGTGAGTCCCACCACGTGACGTGAGTGAGTCCCAGCACGTGACGTGAGTGAGTCCCAGCTCGTGACGTGAGTGAGTCCCACCACGTGAAGTGTAACGTGACGTGAGTGAGTCCCACCACGTGACGTGAGTGAGTCCCACCACGTGACGTGTGACGTGACGTGAGTGAGTCCCACCACGTGATGTGTGACGTGACGTGAGTGAGTCCCAGCTCGTGACGCACGTCAGGGGAAAGTTCTCCCAGCCGGTGCCGGGCCTCCCCCTCGGTGCGTGCCGACGCTCTCTTCGCGGCACTTGCCCCGGCGGCGTTGAAGGCTACACGGGGCACCTTTGTCTTTGCAGAGTCTCTGAATGTGGCCATGAAGAAGCTGAAGGAGAACGAGCCCCTGGTGGATGGCGTAGGAGACGCCCTGTTAGCCAGGGTGGGGGACGCCACCCACTCAGTCACTCACCCAGTCACTCATCCAGTCACTCACCCAGTCACTCAGCCAGTCACTCACCCACTCAGTCACTCAGTCACTCACCCAGTCACTCACCCAGTCACTCAGCCAGTCACTCACCAAGTCACTCACCCAGTCACTCACTCAGTCACTCACCCAGTCACTCACCCACTCACTCGCCCAGTCACTCGCCCAGTCACTCACTCACACACTCAGTCACTCACCCAGTCACTTACCCACTCACTCACCCACTCAGTCACTCACCCAGTCACTCACCCACTCACTCACCCACTCACTCACCTACTCAGTCAGTCACTCACCCAGTCACTCACCCAGTCACTCACTCACCCACTCACTCACCCACTCAGTCACTCACCCACTCAGTCAGTCACTCACCCAGTCACTCACCCACTCACTCACCCACTCAGTCACTCACCCAGTCACTCACCCACTCACTCACCCACTCACTCACCTACTCAGTCAGTCACTCACCCAGTCACTCGCCCAGTCACTCACTCACCCACTCAGTCACTCACCCAGTCACTCACCCACTCACTCACCCACTCACTCACCCACTCAGTCACTCACTCAATCACTCAGTCACTCACTCACTCACTCACCCACTCAGTCACTCACTCAGTTACTCACTTTATTCACTCACTCACCCACTCAGTCACTCACTCAGTTACTCACTCACTCGCCCAGTCACTCACTCAGTCAGTCACTCACCCACCCAGTCACTCACCCACTCACTCACCCACTCAGTCAGTCACTCACCCAGTCACTCACCCAGTCACTCACCCACTCAGTCACTCACTCACTCACACACTCAGTTACTCACTCACTCAGTCACTCACTCACTCACACACTCACTCACTCACACACTCACTCACTCACACACTCAGTTACTCACTCACTCAGTCACTCACTCACTCACACACTCACTCACTCACACACTCAGTTACTCACTCACTCAGTCACTCACTCACTCACACACTCACTCACTCACACACTCACTCACTCACACACTCACACACTCACTCACTCACACACTCACTCACTCACACACTCACTCACTCACACACTCAGTTACTCACTCACTCAGTCACTCACTCACTCACACACTCACTCACTCACACACTCAGTTACTCACACACTCAGTCACTCACTCACACACTCACTCACTCACACACTCACTCACTCACACACTCAGTTACTCACTCACTCAGTCACTCACTCACTCACACACTCACTCACTCACACACTCAGTTACTCACACACTCAGTCACTCACTCACACACTCACTCACTCACACACTCAGTTACTCACTCACTCGCCAAGTCACTTGTCCAGTCACTCACTCAGTCACTCACTCAGCTGCTCCGGTTTCAGCTGCCCCTCCCGCCCCTCCCCCCCGTGCCCCCCCCGTGCCCCCCCCGCCCCCCGTGTAGTTTGCGGGTGTGGCTGGCGAGGCCCTGCAGGCGGAGGCCGCTGTGTTCTGTAGCCAGCAGTCGCTGGCCCTGGACATCATCAAACAGCGGCAGCGCAAAGACGCTCGCTTCCAGCAGTTCATACAGGTGGGGGGGCGTGTTGGTGTGTCACGTGGTGTGTCACGTGGTGTGTCACGTGGTGGTGTGACGTGCTGTGTGTGACGTGGTGTGTGACGTGCTGTGTGTCACGTGGTGTCACGTGGTGGTGTGACGTGGTGTGTGGTGTGTGACGTGGTGTCACGTGGTGTGTCACGTGGTGTCACGTGGTGTCACGTGGTGGTGTGACGTGCTGTGTGTGACGTGGTGTGTGACATGGTGTGTGACGTGCTGTGTGACGTGCTGTGTTGCGTGCTGTGTGTCACGTGGTGTCACGTGGTGGTGTGACGTGTTGGTGTGTCACGTGGTGTGTCACGTGGTGTCACGTGGTGTCACGTGGTGTCACGTGGTGTCACGTGGTGGTGTGACATGGTGTGGTGTGTGGTGTGTGACGTGGTGTCACGTGGTGGTGTGACGTGCTGTGTGATGTGCTGTGTGACGTGCTGTGTCACGTGGTGTGTGACGTGGTGGTGTGACGTGGTGTGGTGTGTGGTGTGTGACGTGGTGTCACGTGGTGTGACGTGCTGTGTGACATGCTGTGTGATGTGCTGTGTGACGTGGTGGTGTGACGTGGTTGTGTGACGTGGTGTGTGACGTGCTGTGTGACGTGGTGGTGTGACGTGGTGTGTGACGTGGTGTTGTTACGTGGTGTTGTGACGTGGTGGTGTGACGTGGTGGTGTGACATGGTGTGTGACGTGGTGGTGTGACGTGGTGGTGTGACGTGGTGTGTGACGTGGTGGTGTGTAACGTGTTGTGACGTGGTGTGTCACGTGCTGTGTGACGTGGTGGTGTGACGTGGTGTGTGACGTGGTGTCACGTGGTGGTGTGACGTGCTGTGTGATGTGCTGTGTGACGTGCTGTGTCACGTGGTGTGTGACGTGGTGGTGTGACGTGGTGTGGTGTGTGGTGTGTGACGTGGTGTCACGTGGTGTGACGTGCTGTGTGACGTGCTGTGTGACGTGCTGTGTGATGTGGTGGTGTGACGTGGTTGTGTGACGTGGTGTGTGACGTGCTGTGTGACGTGGTGGTGTGACGTGGTGTGTGACGTGGTGTTGTTACGTGGTGTTGTGACGTGGTGGTGTGACATGGTGTGTGACGTGGTGGTGTGACGTGGTGGTGTGATGTGGTGTGTGACGTGGTGGTGTGTAACGTGTTGTGACGTGGTGTGTCACGTGCTGTGTGACGTGGTGGTGTGACGTGGTGTGTGACGTGGTGTTGTGATGTGGTGGTGTGACGTGGTCTGTGACGTGGTGTTGTGACGTGGTGGTGTGTGACGTGGTGTTGTGACGTGGTGTTGTGATGTGGTGTGTCATGTGGTGTGTGACGTGGTGGTGTGACGTGGTGGTGTGACGTGTTGTGACGTGGTGTTGTGCATGGTGTGTTACGTGGTGTGTGACGTGGTGGTGTGACGTGGTGTTGTGACGTTGTGGTGTGACGTGGTGTGTGACGTGGTGTTGTGACGTGGTGGTGTGACGTGGTGTGTGATGTGGTGTTGTGACGTGGTGGTGTGTAACGTGGTGTTGTGACGTGGTGTGTCACGTGGTGTGTGATGTGGTGGTGTGACGTGGTGGTGTGACGTGGTGTTGTGATGTGGTGTTGTGCATGGTGTGTCACGTGGTGTGTGATGTGGTGGGGTGACGTGGTGTGTGACGTGTGTGACGTGGTGTGTAACGTGGTATTGTGACGTGGTGTTGTGACGTGGTGGTGTGACGTGGTGGTGTGACGTGGTGTTGTGACGTGGTGGTGTGACGTGGTGTTGTGACGTGGTGTGTGACGTGGTGTGTGACGTGTTGGTGTGTCACGTGGTGTGTGACGTGGTGTGTAACGTGGTGTGTGACATGGTGGTGTGACGTGGTGTGTAACGTTGTGGTGTGACGTGGTGGTGTGACGTGGTGTGCGGTGTTGTGCGTGTTCAGGATGCGGAGAGCAACCCTCACTGCCGCCGGCTGCAGCTCAAGGACTTCCTGCCGTGTGAGATGCAGAGACTCACCAAGTACCCTCTCCTGCTGGACAAGATCGCCAAGTACACGGCCGGTATGACACGCTCGCTCACCACTCGCTCACCACTCGCTCGTCACTCCCTCGCTCACCACTCGCTCACCACTCGCTCGCTCACCACTCGCTCACCACTCACTCACCACTCGTTCGCTCACCACTCGCTCGCCACTCGCTCACCACTCGCTCACCACTCGCTCAACACTCGCTCACCACTCGCTCAACACTCGCTCGTCACTCGCTCGCTCACCACTCGCTCACCACTCACTCACCACTCGTTCGCTCACCACTCGCTCGTCACTCGCTCACCACTCGCTCGTCACTCGCTCACCACTCGCTCGCCACTCGCTCACTCACCACTCACTCACCACTTGCTCACCACTCACTCACCACTCGTTCGCTCACCACTCGCTCGTCACTCGCTCACCACTCGCTCGTCACTCGCTCACCACTTGCTCGCCACTCGCTCACTCACCACTCACTCACTACTTGCTCACCACTCGCTCACCACTCGCTCGCCACTCGCTCGTCACTCGCTCACCACTCACTCACCACTCGCTCGTCACTCCCTCGCTCACCACTCGCTCACCACTCGCTCACCACTCGCTCGTCACTCGCTCGCTCACCACTCGCTCACCACACGCTCAAAACTCGCTCACCACTCGCTCACCACGCGCTCACCACGCGCTCACCACGCGCTTACCACTCGCTCGCCACTCACTCGCTCACCACGCGCTCACCACTCACTCGCTCGCCACTCACTCGCTCACCACTCGCTCGCCACTCACTCGCTCACCACGTGCTCACCACGTGCTCACCACTCGCTCACCACTCGCTCACCACTCACCACGTGCTCACCACTCACTCGCTCACCACGTGCTCACCACGTGCTCACCACTAGCTAGCTTGTGACGTGTGGTGCGTCTCGCGACCTTGTTGTTGCTGCTGCTGCTGCTGCCTCTGCAGACTCCAGCCCCGAGCACGGCAAGGT
>NC_133728.1:623324-630824 GCF_048934315.1 Petromyzon marinus | reverse complement strand
TTGAGTGAGACTCAGGGAGACCGGGCCTCAGGGTCACAGTCTTGAGTGAGACTCAGGGAGACCGGGTCTCAGGGTGACAGTCTTGAGTGAGACTCAGGGAGACCGGGTCTCAGGGTCAGAGTCTTGAGTGAGACTCAGTGAGACCGGGTCTCAGGATCACAGTCTTGAGTGAGACTCAGGGAGACCGGGCCTCAGGATCACAGTCTGAGTAAGACTCAGGGAGACCGGGCCTCAGGGTCACAGTCTTGAGTGAGACTCAGGGAGTCCCAGCTGATCGCTGCTGCACTGTGCCACTCACTGCGTGGCAGCGCCTGCAAGACTACCAACGCAGGATGGACGTCTCCCCGTTCCTGGAGAAGACGCAGTACCCCTACATTGCTGAGTTCAAGGTGGGCCCAACCCCACCACCACCATCGTCACCACCACCACCTCCACCACCACCACCACCCCCACCACCACCACCACCACCCCCACCACCACCACCACCACCCCCACCACTACCACCACCACCACCCCCACCACCACCACCACCACCACCCCCACCACCACCACCACCCCCACCACTACCACCACCACCACCACCACCCCCACCACCACCACCACCCCCACCACCACCACCACCACCCCCACCACCACCGTGTGTCATCGTCACACGCTGACGTCATTGACTGTCTTCTTTGGTTCTTTCGGTAAAGTCACCACGTAGAATGAGAATAAAATTCTAAATTGATAAAATAAAATAACACAATAATATTCTCACGACGTTTTGGCCACAACACAAGCGGCCTTCATCAGGTGAAGGGACGAGACTGTCTGGAGGACAGCGCTGGAGCGAACACAGCCAAGCTCAGACCGCGACCTTTAAGCTGTGTGAGAAGAAACAGAGCGCCTTGACAAAGGAATTAGCATATAATTTATCATTGAAGTAGCTGAGTGATTAGCTTGTGACTGGTCATAGAAATAGCTATGTGTGTAACTGTGTGTGTACGTGTGTGTGTAACTGTGTGTGTAACTGTGTGTGTACGTGTGTGTGTAACTGTGTGTGTAACTGTGTGTGTGTAACTGTGTGTGTGTAACTGTGTGTGTGTGTAACTGTGTGTGTGTAACTGTGTGTGTGTGTAACTGTGTGTGTATGTGTGTGTGTAACTGTATGTGTGTGTGTGTAACTGTGTGTGTGTAGCTGTGTGTGTGTGTGTGTAACTGTGTGTGTGTGTAACTGTGTGTGTATGTGTGTGTGTGTAACTGTGTGTGTGTGTGTAACTTTGTGTGTAACTGTGTGTGTGTGTAACTTTGTGTGTAACTGTGTGTGTGTGTAACTGTGTGTGTAACTGTGTGTGTGTGTGTAACTGTGTGTGTATGTCTGTGTGTGTAACTTTGTGTGTAACTGTGTGTGTGTGTAACTGTGTGTATGTGTGTGTGTGTAACTGTGTGTGTGTGTGTAACTGTGTGTGTGTAACTGTGTGTATGTAACTGTGTGTGTGTAACTGTGTGTGTGTAACTGTGTGTGTGTATCTGTGTGTGTAACTTTGTGTGTAACTGTGTGTGTGTGTAACTGTGTGTGTGTGACTGTGTGTGTGTGTGTAACTGTGTGTATGTGTGTGTGTGTAACTGTGTGTATCTGTGTGTGTAACTTTGTGTGTAACTGTGTGTGTGTGTAACTGTGTGTGTATGTGTGTGTAACTGTGTGTGTAACTGTGTGTGTATGTGTGTGTGTGTAACTGTGTGTGTAACTGTGTGTGTGTAACTGTGTGTGTAACTGTGTGTGTATGTGTGTGTGTGTAACTGTGTGTGTGTGTGTGACTGTGTGTGTGTGTAACTGTGTGTGTATGTGTGTGTGTGTAACTGTGTGTGTGTAACTGTGTGTGTGTGTAACTGTGTGTATCTGTGTGTGTAACTTTTTTGTGTAACTGTGTGTGTGTGTAACTGTGTGTGTGTATGTGTGTGTGTGTAACTGTGTGTGTGTAACTGTGTATGTGTGTGTGTGTAGCTGTGTGTGTATGTGTGTGTGTGTAACTGTGTGTGTATGTGTGTGTGTGTAACTGTGTGTGTATGTGTGTAACTGTGTGTGTATGTGTGTGTGTGTAACTGTGTGTATTATGTGTGTGTGTGTGTGTAACTGTGTGTGTAACTGTGTGTGTATGTGTGTGTGTGTGTAACTGCGTGTGTATGTGTGTGTGTGTAACTGTGTGTGTGTTGTGTAACTGTGTGTGTGTGTAACTGTGTGTGTATGTGTGTGTGTGTAACTGTGTGTATGTGTGTGTGTGTAACTGTGTGTGTGTGTAACTGTGTGTATGTGTGTGTGTAACCGTGTGTGTGTGTAACTGTGTGTGTGTGTAACTGTGTGTGTGTTGTGTAACCGTGTGTACGTGTGTAACTGTGTGTATGTGTGTGTAACTGTGTGTGTGTGTAACTGTGTGTACGTGTGTAACTGCGTGTGTAACTGTGTGTGTGTGTAACTGTGTGTGTGTGTGTAACTGTGTGTGTGTGTAACTGCGGTGTGTATGGGGTAACTGTGTATGTGTGTAACTGTGTGTGTAACTGCGTGTGTGTGTGTGTAACTGTGTGTGTGTGTAACTGTGTGTGTGTTGAGTAACTGTGTGTGTAACTGTGTGTAACTGTGTGTGTGTGTATAACTGTGTGTGTGTAGAATCTGGACCTCACCAAGCGCAAGATGCTGCATGAGGGGCCGCTCACCTGGCGCCTTAACAAAGAGAAGACGCTTGGTGACTACACTCACCTCACTCACCCTCACTCACCCTCACCCTCACTCACCCTCACTCACCCTCACACTCACCCTCACTCACCCTCACTCACCCTCACTCACCCTCACTCACCCTCACCCTCACTCACCCTCACTCACACTCACCCTCACACTCACCCTCACACTCACCCTCACTCACCCTCACACTCACCCTCACTCACACTCACCCTCACTCACACTCACCCTCACACTCACCCTCACACTCACCCTCACACTCACCCTCACACTCACTCACCCTCACTCACTCACCCTCACACTCACTCACCCTCACTCACCCTCACACTCACCCTCACACTCACCCTCACACTCACCCTCACTCACCCTCACACTCACTCACACTCACCCTCACTCACCCTCACTCACCCTCACTCACACTCACCCTCACACTCACCCTCACTCACCCTCACCCACACTCACCCTCACCTCACACTCACTCACACTCACCCTCACACTCACCCTCACTCACCCTCACTCACACTCACCCTCACTCACCCTCCCTCACCCTCCCTCACTCTCACCCTCACACTCACACTCACCCTCACTCACACCCTCACTCACCCTCACACTCACCCTCACCCTCACACTCACCCTCACTCACCCTCACACTCACCCTCACTCACCCTCACCCTCACACTCACCCTCACTCACCCTCACTCACCCTCACACTCACCCTCACACTCACCCTCCACTCACCCTCACACTCACCCTCACTCACCCTCACACTCACCCTCACTCACCCTCACACTCACTCACACTCACCCTCACCACCCTCACACTCACTCACACTCACACTCACCCTCACTCACCCTCACACTCACCCTCACACTCACCCTCACACTCACCCTCACTCACACTCACCCTCACACTCACCCTCACTCACCCTCACACTCACCCTCACTCACCCTCACACTCACCCTCACTCACCCTCACCCTCCCATCACTCACCCTCACTCACCCTCACACTCACCCTCACTCACCCTCACACTCATCCTCACTCACACTCACCCTCACTCACCCTCACTCACCCTCACTCACACTCACCCTCACACTCACTCACCCTCACTCACCCTCACTCACACTCACACTCACCCTCACACTCACCCTCACTCACCCTCACACTCACCCTCACTCACCCTCACTCACCCTCACACTCACCCACACTCACCCTCACACTCACCCACACTCACCCTCACTCACCCTCACACTCACCCTCACCTCACCCTCACTCACCCTCACACTCACTCACACTCACCCTCACACTCACCCTCACTCACCCTCACTCTCACCCTCACTCACCCTCACACTCACCCTCACTCACCCTCACTCACCCTCACTCACACTCACCCTCACTCACCCTCACTCACCCTCACTCACTCACCCTCACACTCTCCCTCACACTCTCACTCACCCTCACCCTCACTCACTCTCACCCTCACTCACCCTCACTCACCCTCACTCACCCTCACACTCACTCACCTCACACTCACCCTCACACTCACCCTCACTCACTCTCACCCTCACTCACCCTCACCCTCACTCACCCTCACTCACCCTCACACTCACCCTCACCCTCACTCACCCTCACACTCACCCTCACACTCACCCTCACTCACCCTCACACTCACCTCTCACTCACACTCACCCTCACTCACCCTCACTCACCCTCACTCACACTCACACTCACCCTCACACTCACCCTCACACTCACCCTCACTCACCCTCACACTCACTCACCTCACCCTCACTCACCCTCACACTCACCCTCACTCACCCTCACACTCACCCTCACTCTCACTCACTCTCCCTCACTCACCCTCACTCACCCTCACTCACCCTCACAACTCACACTCACCCTCACTCACCCTCACACTCACCCTCACACTCACCCTCACACTCACCCTCACTCACCCTCACACTCACCCTCACACTCACCCTCACTCACCCTCCCTCACACTCACTCACACTCACCCTCACTCACCCTCACACTCACCCTCACACTCACCCTCACACTCACCCTCACTCTCACTCACTCTCCCTCACACTCTCCTCACACTCACCCTCACACTCACCCTCACCCTCACTCACCCTCACTCACCCTCACTCACACTCACCCTCACACTCACTCACCCTCACCCTCACTCACCCTCACACTCACTCACCCTCACACTCACCCTCACTCACCCTCACTCACACTCACCCTCACACTCACTCACCCTCACTCACACTCACTCACACCCTCACCCTCACTCACCCTCACACTCACTCACCCTCACACTCACCCTCACTCACCCTCACTCACACTCACCCTCACTCACCCTCACTCACACTCACCCTCACTCACACTCACTCACACTCACTCACCCTCACTCACCCTCACTCTCACCCTCACTTACCCTCACTCACCCTCACTCACCCTCACCCTCACTCACCCTCACACTCACCCTCACTCACCCTCACACTCACCCTCACACTCACCCTCACCCTCACTCACACTCACCCTCACTCTCACCCTCACCCTCACTCACCCTCACTCACCCTCACTCACCCTCACTCACACTCACTCCACCCTCACCCTCACTCACCCTCACACTCACCCTCACTCACCCTCACACTCACCCTCACTCACCCTCACACTCACCATCACTCACACTCACCCTCACTCACACTCACCCTCACTCACACTCACTCACCCTCACCCTCACTCACACTCACCCTCACACTCACTCACCCTCACTCACACTCACCCTCACTCACCCTCACTCACACTCACCCTCACTCACACTCACTCACCCTCACCCTCACTCACCCTCACACTCACTCACACTCACCCTCACACTCACCATCACTCACACTCACCCTCACTCACACTCACCCTCACTCACACTCACTCACCCTCACCCTCACTCACCCTCACTCACACTCACCCTCACTCACCCTCACACTCACCCTCACTCACCCTCACACTCACACTCACCCTCACACCCACACTCACCCTCACCCTCACTCACACTCACCCTCACTCTCACCCTCACCCTCACACTCTCACTCCCCTCACTCACCCTCACTCACCCTCACCCTCACTCACCCTCACACTCACCATCACTCACACTCACCCTCACTCACACTCACCCTCACTCACACTCACTCACCCTCACCCTCACTCACACTCACCCTCACACTCACTCACCCTCACTCACACACTCACCCTCACACTCACCCTCACTCACCCTCACTCACCCTCACTCTGACACTCACCCTCACTCACCCTCACACTCACCCTCACTCACCCTCACTCTGACACTCACCCTCACTCACCCTCACACTCACTCACACTCACCCTCACTCACCCTCACACTCACCCTCACACTCACCCTCACACTCACTCACCCTCACACTCACTCACACACTCACACTCACCCTCACACTCACCCTCACTCACCCTCACTCACCCTCACTCTGACACTCACCCTCACTCACCCTCACTCACCCTCACTCTGACACTCACCCTCACTCACACTCACCCTCACACTCTGACCCTCACACTCACCCTCACACTCACCCTCACTCTGACACTCACCCTCACTCACCCTCACACTCACCCTCACTCACCCTCACACTCACCCTCACTCACCCTCACACTCACCCTCACTCTGACACTCACCCTCACTCACACTCAACTCACCCTCACTCACCCTCACACTCACCCTCACTCACCCTCACACTCACCCTCACACTCACCTCACCCTTACACTCACCCTCACACTCACTCACCCTCACACTCACCCTCACTCACCCTCACCCTCACTCACCCTCACACTCACCCTCACACTCACTCACACTCACTCACCCTCACTCTGACACTCACTCTCACTTTCACACTCACCCTCACTCACCCTCACACTCACCCTCACTCACCCTCACTCACACTCACCCTCACTCACCCTCACTCACCCTCACTCACCCTCACCCTCACTCACCCTCACACTCACCATCACTCACACTCACCCTCACTCACACTCACCCTCACTCACACTCACTCACCCTCACCCTCACTCACCCTCACACTCACCATCACTCACACTCACCCTCACTCACACTCACCCTCACTCACACTCACTCACCCTCACCCTCACACTCACTCACCCTCACTCACACACTCACCCTCACCCTCACTCACCCTCACTCACCCTCACTCTGACACTCACCCTCACTCACCCTCACACTCACCCTCACTCACCCTCACTCTGACACTCACCCTCACTCACCCTCACACTCACTCACACTCACCCTCACTCACCCTCACACTCACCCTCACACTCACTCACCCTCACACTCACTCACACACTCACACTCACCCTCACACTCACCCTCACTCACCCTCACTCACCCTCACTCTGACACTCACCCTCACTCACCCTCACTCACCCTCACTCTGACACTCACCCTCACTCACCCTCACACTCACCCTCACTCACCCTCACTCACCCTCACACTCACCCTCACACTCACTCACCCTTACACTCACCCTCACACTCACTCACACTCACTCACCCTCACTCACCCTCACACTCACCCTCACTCACCCTCACCCTCACTCACCCTCACCCTCACACTCACCCTCACACTCACTCACCCTCACTCTGACCCTCACTCACACTCACTCACCTCACACTCACCCTCACTCTGACCCTCACTCACCCTCACCCTCACATCACCCTCACACTCACCATCACTCACAC
>NC_133728.1:605000-623224 GCF_048934315.1 Petromyzon marinus | reverse complement strand
ACACTCACTCACCCTCACTCCACCTCACTCTCACCCTCACTTACCCTCACTCACCTCACTCACCCTCACTCACCCCTCACACCACCCTCACTCTCCCCTCACCTCACTCACCCCTACTCACCACACTCACCCTCACCCTCACTCACCTCACCCTCACTCACCCTCATCACCTCACCTCACTCACCTCACATCCCTCCCACCCTCACCCCTCACCCTCACTCACCCTCACTCACCCTCACTCACCCTCACACTCACCATCACCCTCACCTCACTACCTCACTCACACTCACCCTCACTCACACTCACTCACCCTCACCTCACTCACCTCACCCTCACTCCTCACACTCCTCACTCACCACTCACACTCACCTCACTCACCCTCACTCACACTCACCCTCACTCACTCACTCACCCTCACCCTCACCCCTCACACTCACATCACTCACACTCACCCTCACTCACACTCACCCTCACTCACACTCACCCTCACTCACACTCACTCACCCTCACCCTCACTCACCCTCACCCTCACACTCACCCTCACTCACCCCTCACACTCACCCTCACTCACCCTCACACTCACCACTCACCCTCACACCCACACTCACCCTCACCCTCACTCACACTCACCCTCACTCTCACCCTCACCCTCACACTCACCCTCACTCACCCTCACTCACCTCACTCACCCTCACCCTCACTCACCCTCACACTCACCATCACTCACACTCACCCTCACTCACACTCACCCTCACTCACACTCACTCACCTCACCCTCACTCCTCACACTCACCCTCACACTCACTCACCCTCACTCACACACTCACCCTCACACTCACCCTCACTCACCCTCACTCACCCTCACTCTGACACTCACCCTCACTCACCCTCACACTCACCCTCACTCACCCTCACTCTGACACTCACCCTCACTCACCCTCACACTCACTCACACTCACCCTCACTCACCCTCACACTCACCCTCACACTCACCCTCACACTCACTCACCCTCACACTCACTCACACACTCACACTCACCCTCACACTCACCCTCACTCACCCTCACTCACCCTCACTCTGACACTCACCCTCACTCACCTCACTCACCCTCACTCTGACACTCACCCTCTCCACTCACACTCACCCTGACCTCACTCTCACCCTCACACTCACCCTCACCACACTCACCCTCACTCCACTCACCCTCACTCACCCTCACACTCACCCTCCCACCCACACACTCACCCTCACTTCACCCTCACCCTCACCCTCACTCACACTCACCTGCACTCACCCTCACTCCACTCACACCTCACCCTCACCCTCACCCTCACACTCACCCTCACACTCACTCACCCTCACACTCACCCTCCACCACTCACCCCTCACACTCACCTCACCCTCACCCTCACCCTCACACACCCTCACCCTCACCTCACCCTCACACTCCCTCACCTCACCCTCACTCACCCCTCACTCTGACACTCACTCTCACTTTCACACTCACCCTCACTCACCCTCACACTCACCCTCACTCACCCTCACCCTCACTCACACTCACCCTCACTCACCCTCACTCACCCTCACTCACCCTCACCCTCACTCACCCTCACACTCACCATCACTCACACTCACCCTCACTCACACTCACCCTCACTCACACCTCACTCACCCTCACCCTCACTCACCCTCACACTCACCATCACTCACTCACCCTCACTCACACTCACCCTCACTCACACTCACTCACCCTCACCCTCCACTCACTCACCCTCACTCACACACTCACCCTCACCCTCACTCACCCTCACTCACCCTCACTCTGACACTCACCCTCACTCACCCTCACACTCACCCTCACTCACCCTCACTCTGACACTCACCCTCACTCACCCTCACACTCACTCACACTCACCCTCACTCACCCTCACACTCACCCTCACACTCACTCACCCCTCACACTCACTCACAACACACACACACTCACCCCTCAACCTCACCCTCACTCACCCTCACTCACCCTCACTCTGACACTCACCCTCACTCACCCTCACTCACCCTCACTCTGACACTCACCCTCACTCACCCTCACACTCACCCTCACTCACCCTCACTCACCCTCACACTCACCCTCACACTCACTCACCCTTACACTCACCCTCACACTCACTCACACTCACTCACCCTCACTCACCCTCACACTCACCCTCACTCACCCCTCACCCTCACTCACCCTCACCCTCACACTCACCCTCACACTCACTCACCCTCACTCTGACCCTCACTCACACTCACTCACTCACACTCACCCCTCACTCTGACCCTCACTCACCCTCACCCTCACTCACCCTCACACTCACCATCACTCACACTCACCCTCACTCACACTCACCCTCACTCACACTCACTCACCCTCACCCTCACTCACCCTCACCCTCACACTCACCCTCACACTCACCCTCACACTCACTCACCCCTCACTCTGACACTCACTCTCACTTTCACACTCACCCTCACTCACCCTCACACTCACCCTCACTTCACCCTCACTCACCCTCACTCACCCTCACCCTCACTCACCCTCACACTCACCCCTCACTCACACTCACCTCACTCACACTCACTCACCCTCACTCACACTCACACCCTCACTCACACTCACCCTCACTCACCCTCACACTCACCCTCACACTCACTCACCCTCACACTCACTCACCCTTACACTCACCCTCACACCTCCACTCACCCTCACTCACCCTCACACTCACCCTCACTCACCCTCACCCTCACTCACCCTCACACTCACCCTCACACTCACCCTCACTCTGACACTCACTCTCACCTTCACACTCACCCTCACTCACCCTCACTCTGACCCTCACCCTCACTCACCCTCACTCACACTCACTCACCCTCACCCTCACACCCTCACTCTGACCCTCACACCCTCACACTCACACTCTGACCCTCACCCTCTGACCCTGACCCTGACCCCCCCCCAGACCTGCACGTGCTGCTGCTGGAGGACCTCGTGGTGCTGCTGCAGCGGCAGGAGGAGAAGTTGGTGCTGCGCTGCCACAGCCAGCAGCTTGGGGGCGCCTCTGACACGAGGCAGATCTACAGCCCCATCGTGAAGCTGGGCACCGTGCTCCTGCGTGAGGTGGCACGAGGTGGGCACGGCGGGGGGGGGGGCACGGGGGGGGGCACGGGGGGGGCACGGGGGGGCACGGGGGAGGGCACGGGGGGAGGCACGGGGGAGGGCACGCTGAGCCGTGGGGTCACGAGGTGTGTCTGTGCGTGTGTCTGTACGTGTGTCTCTGCGTGCGTGTGCGTGCGTGTGTCTGGACGTGCGTGTGTCTGTGCGTGTCTGTGAGTGTGTGTCTGGACGTGCGTGTGTCTCTGCGTGCGTGTGCGTGCGTGTGTCTGGACGTGCGTGTGTCTGTGCGTGTGTCTGTGAGTGTGTGTCTGGACGTGCGTGTGTCTGTGCGTGTGTCTGTGAGTGTGTGTCTGGACGTGCGTGTGTCTGTGTGTGTGTCTGTGCGTGTGTCGGTGAGTGTGTGTCTGTGCGTGCGTGTGTCTATACGTGCGTGCGTGTGTCCGTGCGTGTGTCTGTACGTGCGTGTGTCTGTGCGTGTGTCTGTGAGTGTGTGTGTCTGTACGTGCGTGTGTCTGTGCGTGTGTCTGTGAGTGTGTGTGTCTGTACGTGCGTGTGTCTGTGCGTGTGTCTGTGAGTGTGTGTGTCTGTACGTGCGTGTGTCTGTGCGTGCGTGTGTCTGTGCGTGCGTGTCTGTGCGTGCGTGTGTCTGTGCGTGCGTGTGTCTGTGCGTGCGTGTGTCTGTGCGTGCGTGTGTCTAGACAAGCACGCGTTCTTCATGATCAGCACGTCCCAGCTGGGTCCCCAGATCTACGAGCTGGTGGCCGTGAGCGTGTCGGAGCGCCGCGCCTGGTGGCAGCGGCTGAGCGACGCCGTCGCCGCCACGCGCAAGAAGAGCACCGTCCTGCTGGGCATCGCTCACAAGGAGGGCGACGGGCCCACCTCGCCCTGCCCCCCCGAGTACACGCGCACGCACACACGCAACGTACACACGCAACGTACACACGCACTCGCAATGTACACACACATGCAACTTACACGCGCATGTACACACGCAACATACACGCGCACTCGCAACGTACACGCATACACGCACGTACACACGTACACGCAACGCACACACACAACGTACACGCATACACGCATACACGCATACACGCAACGTACACACGCAACATACACGCGCACTCGCAACGTACACGCATACACGCACGTACACAGGTACACACACGCACGCACACACGTACACGCACGTACACGCACACACGCAACGTACACGCATACACACATGCAACGTACACACGCAACGTACACACGCAACGTACACGCATACATACACGTACACGCACACATGCAACGTACACGCATACACGCACGTACACACGTACACGCAACGTACACACGCAACGCACACCCACTCGCAACGTGCACGCATACACGCAACGTACACGCGTACACACACGCACGCACACACGTACACGCACGTACATGCACACACGCAACGTACACGCATACACACATGCAACGTACACACGCAACGTACACGCATACATACACGTACACGCACACATGCAACGTACACGCATACATACACGTACACGCACACATGCAACGTACACGCATACACACACGTACACGCATACACACACGTACACGCGTACCCGCGCACACGCAACGTACACGCATACACACACGTACACGCATACACACACAGCTTACACGCATACACACACGTACACGCGCACACGCAACGTACATGCATACACACACGTACGTGCGCACACAGGCGTTTATGAGTGTGTGTGTGAGTGTGTGTGAGTGTGTGAGTGAGTGTGTGAGTGTGTGAGTGTGTGAGTGAGTGTGTGAGTGTGTGTGTGAGTGTGTGTGAGTGTGTGAGTGAGTGTGTGAGTGTGAGAGTTGTTGCTGAGTGTGTGTGAGTGTGTGTGTGTGAGTGTGTGTGTGAGTGTGTGTGTGAGTGTGTGTGTGAGTGTCTGCGGTGCCGGACGGACAACTCTGTCGTGCACAGTGCTGTGGGGGGAGGGCCAATTCCGATTGGCTCCTCCCCTCATGGCGTCTGTGTCCACCACAGTGGCTAAACGGGGGCTCTGGACGGGTGCGAGGGGCTGGTAAGCCCTCCACCTTCAATTAATTACCACTAAACCACGAGTTAAACTGAAATATGTAACGAATAAGCTTGTGCCGGAGGCCCGGGGGGACAGGCGTCTATGAAGTCTCCTGGCCAAATCCCAATTGGCGGAGCCAGGAGAATGAATCTCTACCCTCGGGGCTCCTCCAGAAACAACGAAAAGCCACTACGGATGGCCACGTGGAATGTTCGAACGCTCGCTGCGGAGGAGAGGCTGCCACTCCTCTGTCGGGAGCTGGACCGGTACCGCCTGGATCTCTGTGGCATTCAGGAGGTCCGGTGGACCGGTTCTGGCTCCTGCCACCATGAGGGGTGGACAGTCCTCTACTCGGGGCAGGAGACTGCCAAACAACAGGGTGTGGCTCTTCTTTTGAACAAAAGAATGAAGGGGGCGTGGGAGCGTGGTGGTGAGGTGTGGGAAGCTGTAAGCCCCAGGCTACTTTGGGCTCGCCTTCCCATCAACCGGAGGCGAGGAGTGGTGGTCGTGGTTACTTATGCCCCCACCGAAGACGAACATCCGTGGAGGGATGCAGGCAAAGCCGATGAGTCAGATGCCTTCTATGACCTCCTGTCACAGGTGCTGGCTAAAGTGGCACCTCGGGATAGAGTCATCATGTTGGGTGACTTCAATGCCCGAGTTGGTCATGATACTGGCACCTGGTCTGGAGTGATTGGAGGACATGGGCCAGATCAGCTCAATAACAACGGTAGGAGGCTGCTAGATTTTTGTGCAGCCCATGGGCTTGTAATTACCAACACGCTGTTCCGGCATCGGCGCATCCACACAACATCATGGATGCATGCCGGGTCCAAGCAAGAACATCTGCTGGACTACATAGTGACGGACCAGCGGATGCGAGCCCATATCCTTGACACCAGGACCTACCCGTGGAGCTGATCTACCCTCTGACCATCGACTAGTCATCTGTAAGATGCGCCTGCCATTCTTCCACTCCGGTGGTGGGTGTACATCCAGGATGCCATTCCAACCTAAAGTGGTCTGGTCTCAGTTATCTGATGAAAGTTGCAAGCGAGAATTTCATCATCGCTTGCGGCTGGGATTGGCATCGTCCCCCACTCCTGATGTCGAAGGTAAATGGGCGAGGTTTAGGACTGTGACTCATGCAGCTGCAATGGCTGCTTTGAGTATGCGGTCCAGACCTCCCCAGAGACCCTGGCTGACAGAGGAGGTGTTCAGGATGGTTGAGAAAAAGCGACAGGCCCACTATCATCGGCTACAGAATCCCACGTCAGAGAATGAGGAGGCTTACCACAGCCTTTGCTCGGAGGTTCGGAGAGCCGTGAGGCGCTGCCAGGATGGGTGATGGTCGCGGGTTGCTGAGGAGATGGAGTCTGCCTCAGTGGCCCGCGATCACAAATCTCTATTTAACTCCATCAAAAAAGTAACCTGCAGCGCCACACCTATTACCATCATTAGGGGAAAAAACGGTGATCCAATCTCCGACCCCCAGGAACAGGTTTGCAGATTTGCTGAGCATTTCTGTGAGGTCCTGGGGGAGGGAAAATCCCTCAGCCAGGAAAACATCGTGGCACAAAGTGAGGATGACCCTGCTGAGGCTGCGGTGCCTCAAATATTGGAAGAAGTCACCCCCAGTGAGTGGCTGGCTGAAGTGCCATCTGTTGAGGAAGTACTGAAGGCGATCCGGAGTCTGAGACCAGGAAAGGCAGCGGGCAGACATGATCTCCCAAATGAAATGCTGAGGGAGGGTGGCATTTGTGCACAGACTGCCCTAAATTACATCATAACAACAGTCTGGACCACTGGACGGGTTCCGCAGGATTGGAAGGATGCCCTGGTGGTCCCCCTCTTTAAGAAGGGAGACCGCACAGACTGTAACAACTACAGGAGCATCTCACTCAGTGTGCCGGGAAAGGTCCTGGCAAGGATTATTCAACATCGCCTTGCCAGGCACGCTGAGGAGAGGCTTGCAGAGCCCCAATGCGGTTTCAGGAAAGGGCGGTCCTGCACAGATGCCATACTTTCTGTCCGTCTGCTACAGCAGAGGTGTAGGGAATTCCAACAAGACCTACATCTCTGCTTTATTGACCTGGTCAAGGCCTCTGATACCATCAGTAGGCCTGGGCTCTGGGTTGTTCTTCGTGCTTTTGGAGTACCTGACCCTCTGCTCACGATCATTAAAGACCTTCATGATGGTGAGCGGGCCCGGATAAAACTACGTGGCCGGGAGTCAGAGCCATTCCCTGTACACCTTGGGGTGCGACAGGGATGTCCTTTGGCTCCCACATTATTTTACATCTATTTTGACCACGTAGTTCGTGAAGCCTTCAATACCTGTACCGGGGGAATCTCCATTTGGTACAGATATAATGGGAGGCTGATCGATGCCCGGGTGCAGTCAAGGGATGGCTCCCTATTGCTCAACCACGTTATGTATGCTGATGATTTGGTAATAGCTGCTCATTCAGAGGAGGAGTTGGGGACGCTGCTGCTGAGACTGGAGCGTGCCACTTAGAGGTGGGGCCTTACCATCAGCTCCACCAAAACTAAGCACCTGCCTGGGTATTTTGTACCATCGGACACTCCACCCCCACAACTCCAAATCGGTGATGGGGCAGTTGTGGAGAGAGTGGAGAGTTTCCCATACCTGGGCAGTGTGCTTATGACCGGCTCCAGTTTAACAGCAGAGGTCTCACTCCGAATCAGTCGAGCGGCAATATCTTTTCATCGGTTGCGTAACGCTGTGTGGAAGCTACTTGGTCTGTCGCTCCGCACTAAGCTTCAGGTCTTCTCGGCCACCGTCATTCCCTCCTTTCTCTACGCTTGCGAAACGTGGACCCCCCTAATGGAACATCTTCGCCGGTTAGAAACATTTAGGCTGGCCTGCCTACGATCCATCCTGGGTTTAACCAGACTGGATTGTGTGAGGAGCTCACAAATCCTTGAAACATCTGGGCAAGGTCCCATCGGTGAGCTCCTCCGGCGGGGAAGGCTGTGATGGCTGGGTCATGTAGCCCGCATGCCCAGCCACCGCATGCCGAAACAGCTTTTGTTTGGCCGGATTGAGGGGGCTAAGCGGGCGCGGCACGGGCTAGAGAAGAGATGGAGTGATGTGGTACAGGAGGACGTGGAGCTGAGTGGACTTGCCGATGACTGGTACCAGCGGTGTCAAGATCGGCCTCTGTGGAGGAGGCTCGTGAAGGATGCTACTGGGCAGTTGGAGGCAGTCGCCCTCCAACAACAACGGAGGGCGGAGGAGCGACGCTCACAACAGCGAGCGGAGCGCCGGGTGGCTAAAGCACAGCAGGTTGGCACAGTAGGGGGCACAGGTGGTGCATCAGCCAGTCATCTCAGTCAGTCGACCCGTGGCACCTGGGTCTGCCCCGTGACCTCCTGCCAGCGGGCGTTCGACACTTCACATGGCCTCAGGGTGCACATAGCCTGGCACAAGCGTCGTGGTGACGTCACCGCCACTTAGTGGCGAATGGCGGTTGTTGTTGTTGTTGTGAGTGAGAGTGTGAGTGTGTGAGTGAGTGTGTGAGTGTGTGAGTGAGTGAGTGTGAGTGAATGTGAGTGTGTGTGTGAGTGTGTGTGAGTGTGTGAGTGTGAGTGAATGTGAGTGTGTGAGTGTGAGTGAGTGAGTGTGTGTGTGAGTGAGTGTGTGTGAGTGAGTGTGTGTGAGTGAGTGTGTGTGTGTGAGTGAATGTGAGTGAATGTGAGTGAATGTGAGTGTGTGTGTGAGTGTGAGTGAGTGAGTGTGTGAGTGTGTGTGAGTGTGTGAGTGAGTGTGTGAGTGTGTGATAGTGTGAGTGAGTGAATGTGAGTGAGTGTGTGTGTGTGAGTGAATGTGTGAGTGAGTGAGTGTGTGAGTGAGTGTATGAGTGAGTGTGAGTGAATGTGAGTGTGTGTGTGAGTGTGTGAGTGTGTGAGTGTGTGTTAGTGTTAGTGTGAGTGAGTGAATGTGAGTGTGTGTTAGTGTGAGTGTGAGTGAGTGTGAGTGTGTGAGTATGATTGAGTGTGAGTGAATGTGAGTGTGTGTGTGAGTGTGTGTGAGTGTGTGTTAGTGTTAGTGTGAGTGAGTGAATGTGAGTGTGTGTTAGTGTGAGTGAGTGTGTGTTAGTGTGTGTGAGTGAATGTGAGTGTGTGAGTGAGTGTGAGTGAATGTGAGTGTGTGTGTGAGTGTGTAAGTGAGTGTGTGTGAGTGAATGTGAGTGAGTGTGTGAGTGAGTGAGTGAATGTGAGTGAGTGTGTGTGTGAGTGTGTGTTAGTGTGTGTGAATGTGAGTGTGTGAGTGTGTGAGTGAGTGAGTGTGAGTGTGTTAGTGTGAGTGTGTGTGTGTGAGTGAGTGAATGTGAGTGTGTGTGTGAGTGAATGTGAGTGAATGTGAGTGTGTGTGAGTGTGAGTGAGTGAATGTGAGTGTGTGTGTGTGAGAGTTGTTGCTGGCGTTGTGCTCTCTGCTGGCTGTTTCCGCAGCGCCCACAAGGAGGGGCCGGCGGCAGTGGGGGGCGACTCGGAGGAGGTGGCCACGGTGGGGGGAGTGGGGGGCGACTCGGAGGAGGTGGCCGCGGTGGGGGGAGTGGGGGGCGACGTGGAGGAGGACGAGGAGGCCGCCCCCCCCCACGCCGACGAGCGTGCCGGGGGGCTCTCCCCCCACGCGGACGACGCCCCCCCGGGGAGTTCCCCGGGGCCGCTCTCTCCGGACTCCGCGGCCTCCCCGTCTCCGCCGCCACGGCGGTGGGCGCCCGTCGTGGACGGGGCGGGAGAGGAGGGCCTGGCCGGCCCCGCCGTGGAGGCCGGTGAGGACGCGCCGCTGCCACGGGTGCCCCCCGGGTAGCCCCCCCCTCCCCCCCCCCGGTGCTCGCCCCGCGGCCTCGGTCGCCCCCCTCTCTGGCAACCAAACAGCCGCGTCGAGATGTCCAGACACCAAACTGGGACCTCTGCGATTAACCTTGCCTGCTCGGCTCGCTGGGCCCGGTCCCCCGCTGGGCCCGGTCCCCCGCTGGGCCCGGTCCCCCGCTGGGCCCAGTCCCACGCCCAGCCCAGTCCCACGCCCGTCTCTGGTGTGGGGACCAATCAGTCTCAAGGACAATGCGTATGCTCGCAGAGTATCGTCTTCATTCGAAGCTTTCGTGACTGCGGGAATCCACACTCTTTTGGTTCTTTGGCTAAAGTCAGATGACGATTGCTCGCGTTGCCATCGGAACGTCGCGATCTTTTATTATTCTTTCTACCTACGTCACTTTAGCGAAAGAACCACCGGCTCTCGGAGGGTGTTTGTGCTTTGCATTCTGACCACAAGTATTGTGGTTAATGCACAAGTATTGTGGTTAATGCACAACATGCTTCCTTGTCAAAGGTTTCCGTTTGGTGCTCTAACATCTTGGCACGGCTGTTTTGTTGCCAGAAAGGGGAAAACCCGACAGCCATGATTTAATACTGGCAAGGGAGGCCTCATCACGGCGCTTGACGCATGCGGCACTCTGTCGCCAGCGTTGTCGCCAGCGCTGTCGCCAGCGTGCCGCGGGAGGCCTGTCACCAGCGCTGGCCCACACGGGGCGGGGGGCTCTGTCTGCGTGCGCAGTGCTGAGGCTGCGGGAGATGCTGGGCCGCCTGCTGGCCGCGTCGCCCGCGGCGGAGGAGGGAGACGCGGTGGAGCTGCGCATCGACGAGGACGAGGGCAGCGCTCACGGTACCGCTCACGGTACCGCTCCCGTCAGCACCACGCGCCGCTGCCCACCGCCTCGCCCGGTGTGCAGGGGGTCGCAGGGTCGGTCCCGACCCTCACAACGCCTGCTGCTGCTGCTGCGTATTTACGTGTCTCTCTCTCTACCCCCCTCTCTGCCCCCCCTCTCTCTCTGCCCCCTCTCTTCCTACTCCATGTCGCTCTCTCTCGCTCTCTCTTTCTTTATAACTACGACAAGTGCTGCACCTGCACGCAGCCCTTCCCACAGTCAAACGGCCTCCGACGGGTAGCTTAGATCTTCATGCAGAGCTCTCCGTCATCTGCCACCGAGCACACGGCCTCCTCCAGCGCCCACTGCACCTTGAAGGCCGGCACGGCGTGGGTCAGCCACGCATGGCAGAGCTCCAGCCACACCCTGGCTCCGACCGGAGCGCGGAAGATGCCCAGGCTGCTGGCCGGACATTGCCCCTCCAGGGCCACCTTCCTCGCCCTGTATATGGCGAGCTTGGCGTGGCCGAAGAGCACATTGACCAGCCCCTCTCTGTCTCTCTCTCTTTCTCTCTCTGTGCATGCTGGGAAGAGGGTGTGTCTACCCGTGCTCCTGGCGATTACATTACCTGCCAGTGAGGGCCTAGTTTTACGTGTGCATCCTAGCCTCGCCTGACGTTCGTTTTTTGCACTTTCCAGCTACCTCTTTAAATCTCCACTCACCTTCGAGTGCTCATCTTCTTCTCCCCTCCGCCTCTGTGAGCGCCTCCAACAACAACACAGGCTCGTGATGTCTCTCACTTCTGCAGCTCTTCTTCCTCTCATCACACTCGTTTACTCGGCAAGCCTGCGGCCTGCTCACAGCCCTGCACCCACTACCTTTCCTCCCCCCCTCTGCTACATCCTTCCTATTCTTCTGCTTTACTGCAAGCATTAAAATCGCTCCTCTTTCTCACTCCCCTCCTCTCCGCTCTCCCCCCTCTCTCTCAGCACTGCTGCTTCCTTGCCCCCACAGCACCCATCATGCCACGGGACGCTCGTGACAACACCTGCTCACGGCCCCCCCTCTCTCCCGTTGCCACCCTGCGCCCCCCGCCCCGACCCCACTCTTATTTCCCACCCATCTCTTCTTGTCTTGTTCTCTCCTTTCATTCGTGCAGCTAACGACGTTTATTTATTTACATACACTTTATTTATTGATTTACTTACTTACAAATGCCATGCCACGCCGGAGGACCGCCCAACAGGGACTGTGCTGCTTCCCGCCACCTGAGACAAAGGTGGACGACGTGATAGACGCCGCTGCTGGACAGTGCGTGGGGAAGCGGAACGTCGTCGCCGCGACTCCCATGAACCGCGTTGGCTACGTGGTCCTCTTCACCGACGCGGAGATGGCGGCGCGCGTCATCGCCACGGGGCTCACCTTCAGGGGGGAGATATTTGTGCAATGCGCGCCTCTCTCCTCCCCCGCGCGAAAAGTGCTCATCTCCAACGCCCGCCACCTTTCCTCAAAACTGCCGACCTACAACGAGACCTCGAGCGGTTTGGCAAAGTTGTGTCCCGCATCGTCACGCTGCCTGGGCGCACACGGGACCCAGAAATGGCGCACGTCTTGTCGTTTAAGCGACAAACTTTCTTGATTTTAGACGGCAACAACACGGAACTCAACGTGAACTTTAAGTACACTACGCCTACACCGTGTATGTGTCCGCCGCGTTGCCACGCTGTTACGTGTGCGGTGGCCTTTTGGTTTGCCCGTGCAAATTGCACGGGCAAACCAAAAGGAAAAAAACGTGCAACCTGCAACAAACGTCACGCAGCAGGAGCAGCAACAGCGCCAACAGCAGCAACAGCAGCAGCAGACACCACAGCCGCAGCAGTGCCGGCAAAAGCAGCAGCAGCCGCCGCAGCCTTTGCAGCGGCAGCAGCAGCTGCAACAACAGGAGCAGCAGCAGCCACAGCAACAGCCGCAGCAGCAGCCGCAGCAGCCACAGCCACCGCAGACTCAGCAGCAGCAGCAGCAGTCGCAGCTACCGCAACCTCAGCAGCAGCAGCCACCACAGCACGAGTGCCAGCTGCTGCTGCTGCAGTAACAGCAGCCACCACAGCATGAGTACCAGCAGCTGCAGCAGCCACCACTGCACGAGTGCCAGCAGCTGCTGCAGCAGCAGGACGCTGACTCGGGGACCGGTCGCACAAAGCCGCCCACCGACGACGACGACGAAGACGACGGCGAGGGCTTCACCCTCGTCACCTCGCGCAAGCGCAGGGCCAAGCCCGGCCACGGCGGAGGAGGCCACGCGGCCCCTAACCCTAAACACGCGGCCACCGCCGATCACGAGCCCTGCCCAAAAGTCACAGAGCAGGACGAGCAACGCCCCCCAGCAAGCGCCGTCCTAGACGGCGTTGCGGGGAATGAGCACGAAGACAATCTCGACGGCGACCCGTCTGAGGACAACACGGTGGGACGAGGACCGCCAACACCGCCACCGCCGCACGCCGCCTCGGCATCCTCAGAGCGAGAGGAACCACCGGCCGGCGCGGCGCCTGACGGCGTCACGCCGCAGGAAGGCGACGAAGGCCGACTCGCCTCACCCGAGGGGAGAGCAAAAGACCCTCCGCTACCAGAGGGCAGCCACCCTCTTCCCGATGAGGCCCTGCCATCACCGACGGCAAACGAGGTTTCTGTCGAGTCACGGTTTGACGAGCTGGAGGACTCTTGACGACGAGGTGTCGGAGACCGAAGGAGAGGACGACGTGAGTGAGCTCAGCTACTCGCAAGTCAACAGCGAGTGCGATTACTCACCTGGGGACATCCACAGCTTCCTCAGGGAAACTTTCAGGAAGCGTCAAGTCAGGGTCGGGGCCGATTTTCCTGACCTCAACGTTTTCCTCAAAGCATCCCAACAAATTTGCCGCAACAGCAACAGGTTTTGGTTTCTCAACTCAGGAATGCTACTGCCTGAAAGCTTTCATGCGCAAGGCGAAGAAGGAGCTTACTTCTGCCCAGAAGTAACCCAGCCCCCCGCAACTACTGTTAACACTACCACCACCACACAACTACATGATGGCTTCAGCTATTAAGGTTGCCAGTCTGAACTGTAACAGCGCTCGCAGTGACAAGAGGTGGGACCAGATCTGCCGCTTTGTCAGGGAACACAAAGCAGATGTGACTCTCCTCCAGGAAATCTACCTTGACCCAATGTGACTCTCCTCCAGGAAACCTACCTTGACCCAATGTCACTCTCCTCCAGGAAACCCACCTTGGCCAGATGTGACTCTCCTCCAGGAAACTCACCTTGACCCAATGTGACTCTCCTCCAGGAAACTCACCTTGGCCAGATGTGACTCTCCTCCAGGAAATCCCCCTTGACCCAATGTGACTCTCCTCCAGGAAACCTACCTTGACCCAATGTGACTCTCCTCCAGGAAACCTACCTTGACCCAATGTGACTCTCCTCCAGGAAACCCACCTTGACCCAATGTGACTCTCCTCCAGGAAACCCACCTTGACCGAATGTGACTCTCCTCCAGGAAACCTACCTTGACCCAATGTGACTCTCCTCCAGGAAACCTACCTTGACCCAATGTGACTCTCCTCCAGGAAACCTACCTTGACCCAATGTGACTCTCCTCCAGGAAACCCACCTTGACCCAATGTGACTCTCCTCCAGGAAACCCTCCTTGACCCAATGTGACTCTCCTCCAGGAAACCTACCTTGACCCAATGTGACTCTCCTCCAGGAAACCCACCTTGACCCAATGTGACTCTCCTCCAGGAAACCCACCTTGACCCAATGTGACTCTCCTCCAGGAAACCTACCTTGACCCAATGTGACTCTCCTCCAGGAAACCTACCTTGACCCAATGTGACTCTCCTCCAGGAAACCTACCTTGACCCAATGTGACTCTCCTCCAGGAAACCCACCTTGACCCAATGTGACTCTCCTCCAGGAAACCCTCCTTGACCCAATGTGACTCTCCTCCAGGAAACCTACCTTGACCCAATGTGACTCTCCTCCAGGAAACCTACCTTGACCCAATGTGACTCTCCTCCAGGAAACCTACCTTGACCCAATGTGACTCTCCTCCAGGAAACCCACCTTGACCCAATGTGACTCTCCTCCAGGAAACCCACCTTGACCCAATGTGACTCTCCTCCAGGAAACCCACCTTGGCCAGATGTGACTCTCCTCCAGGAAACCCACCTTGACCCAATGTGACTCTCCTCCAGGAAACTCACCTTGGCCAGATGTGACTCTCCTCCAGGAAACCCACCTTGACCCAATGTGACTCTCCTCCAGGAAACTCACCTTGGCCAGATGTGACTCTCCTCCAGGAAACTCACCTCGACGCCACTCTGGAGGCCCAACGCCAGCATTTCCTAGGCGGCCGGGCCTTCTTCAGCCACGCCGAGGACAACCTCGCCGGCGTGGCGATTGTGCTTAGTTCGCAGCTTGCACTAGAGAATGTCTCCTTCAAAGAAATCGTCAAAGGTCACTTGATTTATGTCGAATTCGTCCTGAATAAATCCTGCCTCGGGTGCTATAACGTGTACGCGCCGAGCAAGGCCCCCGAGAGGAAACTCTTCTTCAGCGCGCTGCGGGACGCGCTGGCAACAGACGACATGGACGACGTTGCTCGCCGTCGTGGGGGGAGACTTCAACTGCACCCTCTACCCGGCTCTCGACCGCAACACCGCCGAACCTCACCCTGAGTCCGCACGGCCGCTCGCCGAGCTCGTGCGGAGACTGGATCTGCGTGACGTGTGGCGACTACAGCATCCAGCCCAGCGGCAGTACTCCTGGTGCCGCTGCGGCTCTCAAGGCAGGATAAGCCTTGCCAGGTTCGACCGACCGTACGTCAACGCAAGCGGCGTTAACCTGCTCGGGGACAGTAAAATCGTACCCTCTGGTTTCTCGGATCACCACCTGGTCTCTGTGCTACTGCGAATTCCCAGAGCGGAGCAGCACAGCGCCTACTGGAGACTCAACGTGCAGGTGCTTGATGACACCGACTTCAGAGAAACCTTCAAAGCCTTATGGGCTCAGTGGCTGCCTACCAAAGGCAGCTTCAGCTCC
The DNA here is from genome assembly GCF_048934315.1 of Petromyzon marinus. Taxonomy (NCBI): domain Eukaryota; kingdom Metazoa; phylum Chordata; class Hyperoartia; order Petromyzontiformes; family Petromyzontidae; genus Petromyzon; species Petromyzon marinus. The sequence goes on along the minus strand of NC_133728.1, from coordinate 607,250 downwards.
CACCAGCTGTGGTGGGACAACATAAAGGCGCGGGTCAGGGTCCTCTGTCAGCAGTTCACGAGCCAGCACGCCGCCGCCAAGAACGAGGTGGCGCGCCAACTGCAGAACGAGCTGCTGGCGCTAGAGGCAGAGCTGAGCTCACCCCACGGCACACAGCAGGGTGAGATGCTACTGGAGAAGCAGCGGCTTTTCAGGTCCATCACGGACAAGCGGGCACGTCGTGCTTTTGTGTGCAAAAAGATGCAGCACCTGTCGCAGATGGACTCTCTCCCTCTAAGTTTTTCTTCCGGTTAAACAAAGCACCGGCCAACACCAGGAAAATTTCCAGTTTGCGAACTCCAGATGGACAAACAGCAACATCTGAGAGCGAGATCGCCAAGGCCACCAGGGATTTCTACTCGCATCTTTTCGCCGCCGAAACCATACACGACGAGGCTGTCCGGGAGCTACTGGACGGGGGCCCTACCTTAGGAGTCCCCAAGCGGGATCGTCTGGACAGCCCCGTCACCCTGCAGCAGGAGCTCCACACCGCTGTGAAAGGGCTCGCAGCTGGTAAAGCCCCGGGGATTGACGGCCTGCCGGTTGAGTTTTACGCGGCCTTCTGGGATGAGCTTGGCCCTCCGCTACTACAAATGTTGACGGAGAGCCTGCAGAAGGGGGAACTCCCACAGAGCTGCAGGAGAGCGGTGGTCTCGCTGCTACCCAAGAAGGGGGACCTGCGCCTCCTCGTGAACTGGCGACCCGTGTCCCTCTTTGTGCGCCGACTACAAAATCTTCTCCAAGGTGGTGGCAAACCATCTCAAGACAGCGCTGGGTCAGCTGATCCTGCCGGAACAGTCGCATTGCATCCTCGGACGGTGCATATAACGACAACATCGGTATGGCCAGAGACGTAATCTCCCTTGCAGAAGCGCACAACGTGGACTTAGACCTCCTCTTCTTAGATCAGGAGAAGGCCTTCGACAGGGTGAGCCACGAGTACTTGGACAAACTCCTAACGTCGCTCGGCTTCGGCCAGGTCTTCATCTCGCACGTGAGGCTCCTGTACACAGGGCACATCCAACCTCTTGAAGATAAACGGGCGGCTCAGTGCCCCTTTCCCTGTGACGAGAGGGTCAGATGGGGATGCCCCCTCTCGGGGCTGCTGTACCACCCTGTCCATTGAGCCACTGCTACGCCACCTGAGACGAAATCTGACTGGCCTCAAAGTCTCGGGACCCGAGAACGCGGTCATCAAGCTCTCGGCTTATGCAGACGACGACGTGATGCGTCGTTGAGGACGTCGTGCGTGTCGTCCTCAACGACGCGCACGACGCCTCCGTGCTCTGCCAGGCGGTTGCAGCGTACGAGAGGGGGGCCTCCTCCACCAGGGTCAACTGGCCCAAGTGCGAGGCCCCCTCTGTGTTTGGGGTCGCGAGGCGGCGTTCGCTCTGTGCTCCTCCCAGGAGGAGTCGTTTGGCGGGACGACGGAGTCAAGTACCTGGGGGTTTACCTGGGGAAACCACGTGACGTCGTTCTGAACAACTGGACCGAGCCGGCCGACACGATCGAGGCTAAATTACTAACATGGGCACCACGCCTCGCTCCGCAGATGTCATTCAGGGGCCGAGTGCTCGTCGCTAACACCCTGGCAGCGTCCGCGCTGTGGCACAAGACCAAGGCCCTCCAGCCTCCTGCTTGGCTACTCACCAGAGTCGACCGCTCACTCGCGCACTTCGTCTGGCATGGGAAGCACCGGCTCAGGCCGGGCGTTCTCCGCCTGCCGGTGGGCGAGGGCGGCCAGGGTCTGGTGGACGTCGCCGCCACGGGCTTCAGGCTCGTGGCGGTCAGGCGGCCGCTGTACGACCGGGAGGAGCTACCCTGGAAGTCGCCGGCCCTTGCCCTGCTGAGGAATGCAGGGGGGAGGGGGGTGCCTGGGGTACGGTTTGGAGCTCTTCCTGATGGACCTGAGCCTGGTCGACTACACGAGGCTACCAGGTTATCACCGGAGCCTCTTGGACGTGTGGCGGAGCTTCGAGTGGAGCGGAACGCGCACGGCGCCCTACGACCTCGCGCGGTTCCTGAACGAGGCCTTGTTCTGCAACGGCCTCTTCCAGGGGATCAGAGGAGAGAGGACCCGGCTCAACGCCTCACATCAGCAGGGCTGCGGACAGTCTTCCACCTCGTGCAGGCCCACCAGCGCAAGTGGAAGACCGCAGCTGAGATCGCCAACACCGCAGGGCTCCGCTCCACGCTCGCCGGGGAGAAGCC
>NC_133728.1:592500-600000 GCF_048934315.1 Petromyzon marinus | reverse complement strand
TTGTTGTAGAAGCTGCTGTTGTTGTTGTAGAACCTGCTATTGTTGTTGTTGTAGAAGTTGTTGTTGTTGTAGAAGCTTATTGTTGTTGTTGTAGAAGCTGCTATTGTTGTTGTTGTAGAAGCTGCTGTTGTTGTTGTTGTAGAAGCTGCTATTGTTGTTGTTATAGACGCTGTTGTTGTTGTAGAAGCTGCTATTGTTGTTGTCGAAGCTGTTGTTGTTGTAGAAGCTACTGTTGCTGTTGTTGTAGAAGCTGTTGTTGTTGTTGTCGAAGCTGCTATTGTTGTTGTTGTTGAAGCTATTGTTGTTGTAGAAGCTGTTGTTGTTGTAGAAGCTATTGTTGTTGTTGTAGAAGCTGTTGTTGTTGTAGAAGCTGCTATTGTTGTTGTAGAAGCTGCTATTGTTGTTGTAGAAGCTGCTGTTGTTGTTGTAGAAGCTGTTGTTGTTGTTGTAGAAGCTGCTATTGTTGTTGTTGTAGAAGCTGTTGCTGTTGTAGAAGCTGTTGTAGAAGCTGCTATTGTTGTTGTTGTAGAAGCTGTTGTTGTTGTAGAAGCTGTTGTTGTAGAAGCTGTTGTTGTTGTAGAAGCTGCTATTGTTGTTGTAGAAGCTGCTATTGTTGTTGTTGTAGAAGCTGCTATTGTTGTTGTAGAAGCTATTGTTGTTTTTGTAGAAGCTATTGTTGTTGTTGTAGAACCCGCTGCTGTTGTTGTTTTAGAAGCTGCTATTGTTGTTGTTGTAGAAGCTGCTATTGTTGTTGTAGAAGCTGTTGTTGTTGTTGTAGAAGCTGTTGTTGTTGTAGAAGCTGCTATTGTTGTTGTTGTAGAAGCTGCTATTGTTGTTGTAGAAGCTGCTGTTGTTGTTGTAGAAGCTGCTGTTGTTGTTGTAGAAGCTGCTATTGTTGTTGTTGTAGAAGCTGCTATTGTTGTTGTCGAAGCTGTTGTTGTTGTAGAAGCTACTGTTGCTGTTGTTGTAGAAGCTGCTATTGTTGTTGTTGTAGAAGCTGCTATTGTTGTTGTAGAAGCTGCTATTGTTGTTGTAGAAGCTGCTATTGTTGTTGTTGTTGTAGAAGCTGCTATTGTTGTTGTAGAAGCTGCTATTGTTGTTGTAGAAGCTGCTATTGTTGTTGTTGTAGAAGCTGTTGTTGTTGTAGAAGCTATTGTTGTTGTAGAAGCTGCTATTGTTGTTGTTGTAGAAGCTGCTATTGTTGTTGTTGTAGAAGCTATTGTTGTTTTTGTAGAAGCTGCTGTTGCTGTAGAAACTGCTATTGTTGTTGTAGAAGCTGCTGTTGTTGTTTTAGAAGTTGCTATTGTTGTTGTTGTAGAAGCTGCTATTGTTGTTGTTGTAGAAGCTGTTGTTGTAGAAGCTGTTGTTGCTGTAGAAGCTGCTATTGTTGTTGTTGTAGAAGCTGCTATTGTTGTTGTTGTAGAAGCTGCTGTTGTTGTTGTAGAAGCTGTTGTTGTTGTTGTTGTAGAAGCTGCTATTGTTGTTGTTGTAGAAGCTGCTGTTGTTGTTGTTGTAGAAGCTGCTGTTGTTGTTGTTGTTGAAGCTGTTGTTGTTGTTGTAGAAGCTGCTATTGTTGTTGTTGTAGAAGCTGTTGTTGTTGTTGTTGTTGAAGCTGTTGTTGTTGTAGAAGCTGTTGCTGTTGTAGAAGCTGTTGTTGTAGAAGCTGTTGTTGTTGTAGAAGCTGCTATTGTTGTTGTTGTAGAAGCTGCTATTGTTGTTGTTGTTGAAGCTGTTGTTGTTGTTGTAGAAGCTGTTGCTGTTGTAGAAGCTGTTGTTGTTGTAGAAGCTGTTGTTGTTGTAGAAGCTGCTATTGTTGTTGTTGTAGAAGCTGCTATTGTTGTTGTTGTAGAAGCTATTGTTGTTGTTGTAGAAGCTGCTATTGTTGTTGTAGAAGCTGCTGTTGTTGTTGTAGAAGCTGTTGTTGTTGTAGAAGCTGCTATTGTTGTTGTAGAAGCTTCTATTGTTGTTTTTGTTGTAGAAGCTGCTGTTGTAGAAGCTGCTATTGTTGTTGTTGTAGAAGCTGCTGTTGTTGTAGAAGCTGCTGTTGTTGTAGAAGCTGCTGTTGTTGTCGTAGAAGCTGCTATTGTTGTTGTAGAAGCTGCTATTGTTGTTGTTGTAGAAGCTGCTGTTTTTGTTGTAGAAGCTGCTATTGTTGTTGTAGAAGCTGCTATTGTTGTTGTTGTAGAAGCTGCTGTTGTTGTCGTAGAAGCTGCTATTGTTGTTGTAGAAGCTGCTATTGTTGTTGTAGAAGCTGCTATTGTTGTTGTAGAAGCTGCTATTGTTGTTGTTGTAGAAGCTGCTGTTGTTGTAGAAGCTGCTGTTGTTGTAGAAGCTGCTGTTGTTGTCGTAGAAGCTGCTATTGTTGTTGTAGAAGCTGCTATTGTTGTTGTTGTTGTTGTAGAAGCTGCTGTTTTTGTTGTAGAAGCTATTGTTGTTGTTGTTGTAGAAGCTGGAGGCAGAGTTCAGGGTGTTGAAGAGTCGAGCGTCAGCATCGCCCAAAGGCTCCCTGACACACACAGAGACAGGTGAGGGACAAAGCATACACAGTGACACACAGTGACACACACAGTGACACACACCGTGACACACACAGTGACACACACCGTGACACACACAGTGACACACACAGTGACGCATACAGTGACGCATACAGTGACGCATACAGTGACACACAGTGACACACACGGTGACACACACGGTGACACACCGTGACACACAGTGACACACACAGTGACACACACAGTGACACACAGTGACGCACACAGTGACACACACAGTGACACACACCGTGACACACACAGTGACACACACAGCGACACAAGCAGCCTCCTACCGTTGTTATTGAGCTGATCTGGCCCATGCCTTCCAATCACTCCAGACCAGGAGCCAGCATCATGACCAACTTGGGCATTGAAGTCACCCAACAAGATGACTCTATCCCGAGGGGCCACTTTAGCCAGCACCTGTGACAGGAGGTCATAGAAGGCATCTGACTCATCAGTTTTGCCTGCATCCCTCCACGGATGTTCATCTTCGGTGGGGGCATAAGTAACCACGACCACCACTCCTCGCTTCCGGTTGATGGGAAGGCGAGCCCAAAGTAGCCTGGGGCTTACAGCTTCCCACACCTCACCGCCACGCTCCCATGCCCCCTTCATTCTTTTGTTCAAAAGAAGAGCCACACCCTGTTGTTTGGCAGTCTGCTGCCCCGAGTAGAGGACTGTCCACCCCTCATGGTGGCAGGAGCCAGAGCCGGTCCACCGGACCTCCTGAATGCCACAGAGATCCAGGCGGTACCGGTCCAGCTCCCGACAGAGGAGTGGCAGCCTCTTCTCCGCAGTGAGCGTTCAAACATTCCACGTGGTCATTCGTAGTGGCTTTTCGTTGTTTCTGGAGGAGCCCCGAGGGTAGAGATTCAATCTCCTGGCTCCTCCAATTGGGGTTTGGCCAGGAGACGTCATAGACGCCTGGCCCCCCGGGGCTTCCGGCACAAGCTTATTAGTTACATATTTCAGTCGTAGTTTAGTGGTAATTAATTGAAGGTGGAGGGGTTACCAGCCCCTCGCACCCGTCCAGAGCCCCTGTTTAGCCACTGTGGTGGTCACAGACGCCATGAGGGGAGAGGCCAATCGGAATTGGCCCTCCCCCCACAGCACTGTCCACGACAGAGTTGCCCGTCCGGCACCACGAGGAGGTAGGGGGTTGTTTTGCCGGACACACACAGACACACACACACAGACACACTCACACGTACACTCACACGTACACACACAGTGACCACAGGCTCACGACTTGCATTGTCTTCTCCTCTGCCCTGCAGGGCAAGATGAATGAGAGACAGAGTCAACACCACCACAGAGGTGAAGGGAGATGACAAATATTACCTATGCACGCTATGAAATGTAAAAACTTTGCTGCCATCAGCTTTGCTACAGCACGTAAACATCCCCCCCGCCTGCCACGTAGCCCACTCAGTCTCCAGAGTCTCAGTCTCATTCTCAGTCTCAGTCTCCAGTCTCCAGTCTCATTCTCAGTCTCAGTCTCAGTCTCCAGTCTCAGTCTCCAGTCTCAGTCTCCAGTCTCAGTCTCAGTCTCCAGTCTCAGTCTCCAGTCTCCAGTCTCATTCTCAGTCTCCAGTCTCAGTCTCATTCTCAGTCTCAGTCTCAGTCTCATTCTCAGTCTCAGTCTCAGTCTCCAGTCTCAGTCTCAGTCTCAGTCTTAGTCTCAGTCTCAGTCTCTAGTCTCAGTCTCATTCTCAGTCTCAGTCTCCAGTCTCAGTCTCCAGTCTCAGTCTCCAGTCTCAGTCTCCAGTCTCAGTCTCCAGTCTCAGCCTCAGTCTCCAATCTCAGTCCCAGTCTCCAGTCTCAGTCTCCAGTCTCAGTCTCAGCCTCAGTCTCAGTCTCCAGTCTCAGTCTCCAGTCTCAGTCTCAGTCTCCAGTCTCAGTCTCAGTCTCCAGTCTCCAGTCTCAGTCTCAGTCTCCAGTCTCAGTCTCCAGTCTCCAGTCTCAGTCTCAGTCTCCAGTCTCCAGTCTCAGTCTCCAGTCTCAGTCTCCAGTCTCAGTCTCAGTCTCCAGTCTCAGTCTCCAGTCTCAGTCTCCAGTCTCAGTCTCAGTCTCCAGTCTCAGTCTCCAGTCTCAGTCTCAGTCTCCAGTCTCAGTCTCCAGTCTCAGTCTCAGTCTCCAGTCTCAGTCTCAGTCTCCAGTCTCCAGTCTCAGTCTCAGTCTCCAGTCTCAGTCTCAGTCTCCAGTCTCAGTCTCAGTCTCCAGTCTCAGTCTCCAGTCTGAGTCTCAGTCTCCAGTCTCAGTCTCAGTCTCCAGTCTCAGTCTCAGTCTCCAGTCTCAGTCTCAGTCTCCAGTCTCAGTCTCCAGTCTGAGTCTCAGTCTCCAGTCTCAGTCTCAGTCTCCAGTCTGAGTCTCAGTCTCAGTCTCCAGTCTCAGTCTCAGTCTCCAGTCTCAGTCTCCAGTCTCAGTCTCAGTCTCCAGTCTCAGTCTCCAGTCTCCAGTCTGAGTCTCAGTCTCCAGTCTCCAGTCTCCAGTCTCAGTCTCTAGAGTCTCAGTCTCAGTCTCCAGTCTCAGTTTCCAGTCTCCAGTCTCAGTCTCCAGTCTCAGTCTCAGTCTCCAGTCTCAGTCTCAGTCTCCAGTCTGAGTCTCAGTCTCCAGTCTCAGTCTCAGTCTCCAGTCTCAGTCTCAGTCTCCAGTCTCAGTCTCCAGTCTCCAGTCTCAGTCTCAGTCTCCAGTCTCCAGTCTCAGTCTCAGTCTCCAGTCTCAGTCTCAGTCTCCAGTCTCAGTCTCAGTCTCCAGTCTCAGTCTCCAGTCTCCAGTCTCAGTCTCCAGTCTCAGTCTCCAGTCTCAGTCTCCAGTCTCAGTCTCCAGTCTCAGTCTCCAGTCTCCAGTCTCTGTGTCAGTCTCAGTCTCAGTCTCCAGTTTCCAGTCTCCAGTCTCAGTCTCAGTCTCCAGTCTCAGTCGACAATAATAATGACGTCAGAGACTCGCAACGCTGCGCCAAGGTTCCCCTCTTCATCGCTCGTGAAGAGGTGGATAGGGTGGGTGGGGGGAGCAGCAGCAGCAACAGCAGCAACAGCAACAACAGCAGCAACAGCAACAACAACAGCAGCAACAACAGCAGCAGCAACAACAACAGCAACAACAACAGCAGCAACAACAGCAGCAGCAACAACAACAACAGCAGCAACAACAACAACAGCAGCAACAACAAGCAACAACAACAACAATATTCACCGCTAACCATAGCCCCCCCCCCCCCAAGCCGAGCTCTGCAGTCCTCTGCATAAGAAGACAGCGCCGCATCACGTGACGTCACGTAGCGTCACGTGACGTCACGTGACGCTACGTGACGTCACGTAGCGTCACGTGGCGTCAAGTCGCGTCACGTAGCGTCACGTGATGTCACGACGCGTCACGTTGGAGATGTTCACACCGCTGGCTCCATTAGCCCCCCCCTCTCACCCCTGCCCCCCCCCCTCTCACCCCTGCCCCCCCCTCTCACCCCTGCCCCCCCTCTCACCCCTGCCCCCCCACTCTCACCCCTGCCCCCCCTCTCAGCCCTGCCCCCCCCCACTCTCACCCCTGCCCCCCCCTCTTAGCCCTGCCCCCCCCCTCTCAGCCCCGCCCCCCCCCCACTCTCACCCCTGCCCCCCACTCTCACCCCTGCCCCCCCCCTCTTAGCCCTGCCCCCCCTCTCTGCCCCGCCCCCCCCCCCCCCCACTCTCACCGGTGACTCAGTGGGAGCTTTCGGTTCGGCAGAGGCTCCCAGCTCAAGCCCAGTCACGTGACAGACCCAGGTGCCACGTCTTGACTGATGTGCCAGGCTAGGTGCAGGAGGTCACGTGACAGACCCAGGTGCCATAGGTCGACTGGCCAAGCTGACAGGCAGATGCATCACGTGGTTTCTCCACTGTGCCAACTTTACACTCACACACGCACGCTCACACACACGGACGCTCGCACACACGCTCACACACACACTCACACACACACACGATCACACACTCACACACACACACTCACACACACACACGCTCACACACGCACACGCTCACACACGCACGCTCAGCCAGTTGTCTGGCGGCCGGCTGCCTGGTGCTCGCCGGGCCGCTGACAGTGGCAACTGACAGCGGCAACTGACAGCGGTAACTGACAGCGGTAACTGACAGCGGTAACTGACAGCGGCAACTGACAGCGGCAACTGTCAGCAGTAATTGACAGCGGCAACTGTCAGCGGCAACTGACAGCGGCAACTGACAGCGGCAACTGACAGCGGCTACTGACAGCGGCTACTGACAGCGGCAACTGACAGCGGCTACTGACAGCGGCAAATGACAGCGGCAACTGACAGCGGCTACTGACAGCGGCAAACTGACAGCGGCAACTGACAGCGGCAACTGACAGCAGCAACTGACAGCGGCAACTGACAGCGGCAACTGACAGCGGCAACTGACAGCGGCAACTGACAGCTGCAACTGACAGCGGCAACTGACAGCGGTTACTGACAGTGGTAACTGACAGCGGCAACTGACAGCGGCAACTGACAGCGGCAACTGACAGCGGCTACTGACAGCGGCAAATGACAGCGGCAACTGACAGCGGCAACTGACAGCGGCAAACTGACAGCGGCAACTGACAGCGGCAACTGACAGCGGCAACTGTCAGCAGTAATTGACAGCGGCAACTGTCAGCGGCAACTGTCAGCGGCAACTGACAGCGGCAACTGACAGCGGCAACTGACAGCGGCAACTGACGGAGGAGTCGCCACTGTGCACGGGGGGGGCGGGGTTCACGAGCGACGTCGAGTGGGCGAGGGTGCGGTGCGTCGTCCCTCCTCCTGCCACGTCTAGGGTGTCGCGTACCGTGGTGCGCGTGTTGACGGGAGGGAGCATACGTGAGTGTGACGGGGGAGAGGGGGGTTGTGGGTTGAGTTGTTTTAAAAATGATATGCGTTAAGAATCAAATGTAAATGTATATATTTTATACGTAACTCCTG
>NC_133728.1:565000-587500 GCF_048934315.1 Petromyzon marinus | reverse complement strand
GCAGACTGACAGGAGAGACGCGACTGACACGGACTGGCACGGAGAGACGCGGAGAGACGCGGACTGACACGGAGAGACACGGAGAGACACGGAGAGACACGGACTGGCACGGACTGACACGGACTGGCACGGAGAGACACGGAGAGACGCGGACTGGCACGGAGAGACACGGAGAGACGCGGACTGACACGGAGAGACGCGGACTGGCGCGGAGAGACACGGACTGGCACGGAGAGACACGGAGAGACACGGAGAGACACGGACTGACACGGAGAGACACGGACTGACAGGGAGAGACACGGAGAGACACGGACTGACAGGGAGAGACACGGACTGACACGGAGAGACACGGAGAGACACGGACTGACAGGGAGAGACACGGAGAGACACGGACTGACAGGGAGAGACACGGACTGACAGGGAGAGACACGGACTGACACGGACTGGCACAGAGAGACACGGACTGACAGGGAGAGACACGGACTGACACGGAGAGACACGGAGAGACACGGACTGACAGGGAGAGACAGGGAGAGACACGGAGAGACACGGACTGACGGGGAGAGACACGGACTGACGGGGAGAGACACGGAGAGACACGGACTGACACGTAGAGACACGGACTGACACAATAAGTTAAACTTGAAGGGACGAGTGGACCTGAGTGGCGAGGGGCTGTCACCGCAGTGACAACACCAGCGGCAACTCCAACCACGTCCGGCAGCGTCACGGCGGCGAGACGTCTCGGTGGGGAACCCCGCGGAGCCACGGCTGTGGCCGCAGTCGGGGTGCGGCCGAACGGGTCGAGTGTACAAAGAGCTTCGCAGCTCATCGGATTCCTCGAGGGGTACATCGGCAGCCCGTGCCTCTCCGATTTCACGAGCCCAATCGAGCGGCGCGCTGTTGAGAAACCACCGGCTGGGAGAGGGCGAGAGGGCGCGGATTTTTTGTATCGAGTTCCGAAGGTCCCTGGAGAAGCCTCCCGGCACGTGGCGCGAAACGTCGGACGCGCGCCGCGATCGCGGCGGTGAGGCCCGCTTGAGATGATCCCGTTTCGTACTTTTCTATAAAACAGAGCTGGTGGTCCGTCTCTCCTCTTTATTTTATTCCACCAATTGTTGCGAGCAGCAGGGTTTGTTTTTCGAGGGCGGTTTTGTTCGTTATCAAAATAACTTTTTTTTTTACTTAACCCAGGATTATCGTTGTAATTATTATTATTAAAAAAGTGATATCTGTGAAATGTCTCTTTGGAAAGTGTATTTGTCTCTGTGCGAGTCTATGGGTCTCTGTGTGAGTCTATGGGTCTCTGTGTGAGTCTATGGGTCTCTGTGTGAGTCTATGGGTCTCTGTACGGGTCTATGGGTCTCTGTGTGAATCTATGGGTCTCTGTACGAGTCTATGGGTTTCTGTACGAGTCTATGGGTCTCTGTGTGAGTCATTGGATTCTCTGTGTGAGTCTATGGGTCTCTGTATGAGTCTATGGGTCTCTGTGTGAGTCTGGGTCTCATTGTGAGTCTATGGGTCGATGTACGAGTCTATGGGTCTCAGTGTGACTCTATAGATATCTGAGTGAGTCTATGGGTCTCAGTGTGACTCTATAGATATCTGAGTGAGTCTATGGGTCTCTGTATGAGTCTATAGATATCTGAGTGAGTCTATGGGTCTCAGTGTGACTCTATAGATATCTGAGTGAGTCTATGAGTCTCAGTGTGACTCTATAGATATCTGAGTGAGTCTATGAGTCTCAGTGTGACTCTATAGATGTCTGAGTGAGTCTATGGGTCTCAGTGTGACTATAGATATCTGAGTGAGTCTATGGGTCTCAATGTGTAGCGTAGCGCTAACAGCTACACTACTGCTCCCCCCCCCAACACACACACACAGATACACACACACCCAGATACACACACAGATACACACACACCCAGATACACACACACAGATACACGCACCCACGTATACACACACAGACACACACAGACAGCGCGCTAACCTCTACACTACAATGCGTTACGCTTCCACATGCGCGGGTCACGTGACAGATTTGACGTCACAGCTCACTTGCCGTGCAAAAAATAAATGCATTATTGAGCTCCCCTCCCCCCCAAAAACAAAACCAAAAGTGTATTTTTATAATTGTTGCATGGTGTACAGGATGAGTCCTAGCTACTTTGAGCAGGATCAGCCCTGGCTACCTCTAGCAGGATCACCCCTGGCTACCTCTAGCAGGATTAGCTCTGGCCAATTTGAGCAGGATCAGCCCTGGCTACCTCTAGTAGGATCAGCCCTAGCTACCTCTAGCAGGATCAGCCCTGGCTACTGTGAGCAGGATCAGCCCTAGCTATCTCTAGTAGGATCAGCCCTGGCCATTGTGAGCAGGATCAGCCCTGACTACCTCTAGTAGGATCAGCCCTGGCTACCTTGAGTAGGATCAGTCCTAGCTACCTCTAGCAGGATCAGCCCTAGCTACTGTGAGCAGGATCAGCCCTGGCTACCTCTAGTAGGATCAGCCCTGGTTACTGTGAGCAGGATCAGCCCTGGTTACTGTGAGCAGGATCAGCCCTGGCCACCTCTAGCAGGATCAGCCCTGGCTACCTCTAGCTGGATCAGCCCTGGCCACTTTGAGCAGGATCAGCCCTGGCCACTTTGAGCAGGATCAGCCCTAGCTACTGTGAGCAGGATCAGCCCTGGCCACTTCTAGCAGGATCACCCTGGCTACCTCTAGCAGGATCAGCAGGCTACCTCTAGCAGGATCAGCCCTAGCTACTGTGAGCAGGATCAGCCCTAGCTACCTCTAGCAGGATCACCCTAGCTACCTCTAGCAGGATCAGCCCTAGCTACTGTGAGCAGGATCAGCCCTAGCTACTGTGAGCAGGATCAGCCCTAGCTACCTCTAGTAGGATCAGCTCTATTGTTGTTGTTGTTTTCCATGGAGCCGGCCGAGTGTCATATTCCACCCCATGCACGGACTGGAGGCACACATGGAGATGCCGCGGTGGCTATGAGATGTTAACTACCTCGCCTGGTGTACAGGAGGTCGTGTCTCTCTCTCATGATCATCATCACGGTGGCTATGAGATGTTCACTATCTCGCCTGGTGTACAGGAGGTCGTGTCTCTCTCTCATCGTCATCACGGTGGCTAGGAGATGTTCACTACCTCGCCTGGTGTACAGGAGGTTGTGTCTCTCTCTCATCGTCATCACGGTGGCTAGGAGATGTTCACTACCTCGCCTGGTGTACAGGTAGTCGCCTGCTGTATATTTGGAGTTTGCATGTCTCTCTCTCTCATCATCATCACGGTGGCTAGGAGATGTTCACTACCTCGCCTGGTGTACAGGAGGTGGCCTGCTGTATATTTGGAGTTTGCATGTCTCTCTCTCATCATCATCATCACGGTGGCTAGGAGATGTTAACTACCTCGCCTGGTGTACAGGAGGTCGCCTGCTGTATATTTGGAGTTTGCGTGTCTCTCTCTCTCCCCATCAACATCACCACCACGCCGCGTTTTGGAGGAATTTGTCTGCTGCTATAAATCCCCACCAGGCGATGACGATGATGACGGGCCACGTGGTTGAGCTGATCGTTTGTGACGGTCAAGCCGCTTCAGCAACACATCGACATTGGGCCTCAGCTGGTAAATCAGTAACAGTTCACAGTCTCTACTCGTTGGTTCTATTGGGTAAAGTCACGTAGGTGAAAATAAAATAACAACAAATATTAACAAAAAATCACGACGTTTCGGCCACAACACAAGTGGCCTTCATCAGGTGAAGGGACGAGACTGTCAGGAGGACAGCGCTATCTCGCCTGGTATACAGGAGGTCGTGTCTCTCTCTGTCTCTCATCATCATCACGGTGGCTATGAGATGTTGACTATCTCGCGTGGTATGCAGGAGGTCGTGTCTCTCATCATCACGGTGGCTAGGAGATGTCAACGACCTCGCCTGGTGTACAGGAGGTCGTGTCTCTCTCTCTCGTCCCTTCACCTGATGAAGGCCGCTTGTGTTGTGACCGAAACGTCGTGATTTTTTGTTAATTTTTTTGTTATTTTATTTTCACCTATGTGACTTTACCCAATAGAACCAAAGAGTATGGATCCTAGCAGTCACGAAAGCTTTAAATCGTGAGAAGTTCACAGTCTCGTTTTAAGTTGTGGGCTCATTTGTGTGTGTTTTGTTTAAGAGTATTTGGCTGATGCTCGTCGAAAGCTCCAACGTAGATTTCATTTTTTTCTGCGAAAGTTTGACACCGAGGAGGAATGGTGGGGGGTGGGTGGGGGGGTGGGTGGGGAGGAGGCGCTGGTTCTTGAAGCGGTCACGAGACACAATCACGGGGCAGCGGTGTGGCTGCCCGCACGCCGTGATTGTGGATCGCTGATCGATGCGAATTGTTACCGAGTCCGCTCGGATTCCCTGGGTCAACATCCGGGTGAGTTCGCGAGCGTTGGCTCAAGGCTGACGCTGTTGCGTGTGCGTGCGTGGTGAACTTCTGTCCATGAATGACGTCACGCGACGTGGCGTCACGAAAAGTGAGACACCGCCCCCTGAAATATGACGTCACAAAGCTCTGCCCCCCCCCCCCAAAAAAAATAAAACATGCTTCAAATCGATTTAAAGCTTTCGTGACTGCAAGGATTCATCTTCTTTGGTTCTTTCGGTAAAGTCACCACGTAGAATGAGAATGTGTAGGCTTTGACTTCAACATAGCCATTTCTGTGACCAGTCACAAGCTAATCACTCAGTTATTTCAATGCTAAATTCTCCTGTTTGATTTGTACTAGGTGCCTCTGTGGATGTGTAGGCTTTAACTTTAACATAGCCATTTCTATGACCAGTCACAAGCTAATCACTCAGTTATTTCAATGCTAAATTATCCTGTTTGATTTTTACTAGGTGCCTCTGTGAATGTGTATGCTCTGACTTTAACATAGCTATTTCTGTGACCAGTCACAAGCTAATCACTCAGTTATTTCAATGCTAAATTCTCCTAGTTATTTCAATGCTAAATTATCCTGTTTGATTTGTACTCGGTGCCTCTGTGGATGTGTAGGCTTTAACTTTAACATAGCCATTTCTGTGACCAGTCACAAGCTAATCACTCAGCTATTTCAATGCTAAATTCTATGCTAATTCCTTTGTCAAGGCGCTTTGTTTCTTCTCACACAGCTTAAAGGTCGCGGTCTGAGCGTGGCTTTTTCACTCCAGCGCTGTCCTACCAGACAGTCTCGTCCCTTCACCTGATGAAGGCCGCTTGTGTTGTGGCCGAAACGTCGTGAGAATTTTATTGTGTTATTTTATCAATTTATTATTTTATTCTCATTCTACGTGACTTTACCGAAAGAACCAAAAAACATGCTTCAAATCGCTTTAAACTATTGTCACATTGTAGTGCGGCGTATTTAACGTGGCGCTGCACTCTGATGTCGTAGGAGAAAACATTTATTAAAAAGTCTATTTAATTAAGTAGAACGTGTTGTCTATATTTATTTAAAGTTTCGCATTTTGATGTGACGTCACATTTCTCAAACCCCTCGTCACGCATCGTCACACATCGTCACAAATGTCTGACCCCACCCCCCCCTAGGTGCGTGACGTCATTTATGGACGTCCCCAAATGACGTCAGGGTCTGGATAGAACCCACGACCTCCTGTACACCGCGAGAGAGAATCAACATCTCGAGATCCACATTGGACAGACATCGATTCCGGGATCGTTCAGTATATATGCAGAATCGATTTGTGGATGATATCGAATCGATATAATTAACACACCGGCCATTATCGATCTACTGGTGAATGAAGCCGTCCCCCCGCCCCCCGCCCCCCCCAACGCTGCCCCCTGCGATGTAACAACAGCCGAGGCAGCGGCCTGGACACGATCCCATTGCATCGCTCTATCGCCACACAGGTGGCTCGTCCAGAATCGATTGGAATAGGTAATAATTACGAATCGTTTAGTCTTGTTGCCGAATAGAATCGGTTTTATAATTGGAGTCAACGGATACGATTCGCGCCCGTTGTGTCCTGCAGGCAACGGACCTCCAAACAAAGTAATCGATTCCTAATTTGTGAAAACCGATGTCTGAATCGAATTAAAACCGGAATCGAATCGTGATGTTCGCATCGCCGACTTCGCGAATCGATTCTAGCGAGCTGCGTGACATGGCGACACGCGGTGGTGCAGCAGGAGACGAAGCGGGAGCCGAGGGGGGCCCTCAGGAGGGGGGGTCCACTCAGGAGGGGGGCCCTCAGGAGGGGGGGTCCCCTCAGGAGAGGTCCCCTCAGGTGGGGGGCCCTCAGGAGGAGGGGTCTCCTCAGGAGGGGGGCCCTGAGCGGGGAGGCCCCCCTCCTGAGGGGACCCCCCCTCCTGAGGGGGGCCTCCCCGCTCAGGGCCCCCCGCCCGAGGGGTCTGCGCGGCCAGGGGAGGCCTCGCTCCCCGCCTGTCTCATCGTGCTGGGCATGGCCGGCTCGGGCAAGACGACGTTCGTGCAGGTAGAGACCGGCTAGCAGCTGGGGAAGTTTGTGCTCACGAGCGGTGTAAAGTTGATCTCTCTCTCTCTCTCTGTTATGTAAAATGTAAACTATTAAACTATTAAAGTGTTAACGTTGGCGCTGAGGGGCGCTGGGCGTCAGGGAGTCGGGCAGCTCGCGCTGGAGCCGCCGGTTCGATTCCCGGCTACGGCGCCTCGATTAAATATTTGTTTATTTATTAATAATAGTGTAGTGTGTAATAACGTAGTGTATAGTAGTGTATAGCGTAATGTGTGTAGTGTATAGTAGTGTAGTGTATAGTGTATTGTAGTAGTGTAGTGTATAGTAGTGTAGTGTATAGAGTAGTGTATGGCGTAGTGTTTAGTAGTGTAGTATATAGTGTAGTGTGTAGTAATGTAGTGTATAATAGTGTAGTGTATAGTAGTATAGTGTAGTGTATAGTAGTGTAGTGTATAGAGTAGTGTATAGTAGTGTAGTGTATAGAGTAGTGTATAGTAGTGTAGTATATAGTGTAGTGTATAGTAGTGTAGTGTATAATAGTGTAGTGTATAGTAGTGTAGTGTATAGTGTAGTATATATTGTAATGTGTAGTAATGTAGTGTATAATAGTGTAGTGTATAGTAGTGTATAGTGTAGTGTAGTATATATTGTAATGTGTATGAATGTAGTGTATAATAGTGTAGTGTGTAGTAGTGTAGTGTATAGTAGTGTAATGTATAGAGTAGTGTAGTGTATAGAGTAGTGTATGACGTAGTGTATAGTAGTGTAGTATATAGTGTAGTCTGTAGTAATGTGTATAATTGTTTAGTGTATAGTAATGTAGTGTATGGCGTAATATATAGTAGTGTAGTATATAGTGTAGTGTGTAGTAATGAAGTGTATAATTGTGTAGTGTATAGTAGTGTAGTGTATAGAGTAGTGTATGGCGTAGTGTATAGTAGTGTAGTATATAGTGTAGTGTGTAGTAATGTAGTGTATAATTGTGTAGTGTATAGAGTAGTGTATGTCGTAGTGTAGTATATAGTGTAGTGTGTAGTAATGAAGTGTAGAGTAGTGTAGTGTATAGTAGTGTAGTGTATAGTAGTGTATAGTAGTGTGTAGTAGTGTATAGTAGTGTAGTGTGTAGTAGTGTATAGTAGTGTAGTGTATAGAGTAGTGTATGGCGTAGTGTATAGTAGTGTATATAGTGTAGTGTGTAGTAATGTAGTGTATAATTGTGTAGTGTATAGTAGTGTAGTGTATAGAGTAGTGTATAGTAGTGTAGTGTATAGTAGTGTAGTGTATAGTAGTGTAGTGTATAGAGTAGTGTAGAGTAGTGTATAGTAGTGTAGTGTATAGTAGTGTAGTGTATAGTAGTGTAGTGTATAGTAGTGTAGTGTATAGTGGTGTAGTGTATAGTAGTGTAGTGTATAGTAGTGTAGTGTATAGAGTAGTGTATAGTAGTGTAGTGTATAGTAGTGTAGTGTATAGTAGTGTAGTGTATAGAGTAGTGTAGAGTAGTGTATAGTAGTGTAGTGTATAGTAGTGTAGTGTATAGTAGTGTAGTGTGTAGTAGTGTAGAGTAGTGTATAGTAGTGTAGTGTATAGTAGTGTAGAGTAGTGTATAGTAGTGTAGTGTATAGTAGTGTGGTGTGTAGTAGTGTAGTGTGTAGTAGTGTAGTGTGTAGTAGTGTAGTGTGTAGTAGTGTAGTGTGTAGTAGTGTAGTGTGTAGTAGTGTAGTGTGTAGTAGTGTAGTGTGTAGTAGTGTAGTGTGTAGTAGTGTAGTGTATAGTAGTGTAGTGTGTAGTAGTGTAGTGTGTAGTAGTGTAGTGTGTAGTAGTGTAGTGTATAGTAGTGTAGTGTGTAGTAGTGTAGTGTGTAGTAGTGTAGTGTGTAGTAGTGTAGTGTGTAGTAGTGTAGTGTGTAGTAGTGTAGTGTGTAGTAGTGTAGTAGTGTAGTGTGTAGTAGTGTAGTGTGTAGTAGTGTAGTGTATAGTAGTGTAGTGTGTAGTAGTGTAGTGTGTAGTAGTGTAGTGTGTAGTAGTGTAGTGTAGTGTGTAGTAGTGTAGTGTGTAGTAGTGTAGTGTGTAGTAGTGTAGTGTGTAGTAGTGTAGTGTGTAGTAGTGTAGTGTGTAGTAGTGTAGTGTGTAGTAGTGTAGTGTGTAGTATAGTGTATAGTAGTGTAGTGTAGAGTAGTGTAGAGTAGTGTAGTGTAGAGTAGTGTATAGTGTAGTGTATAGTAGTGTAGTGTATAGTGTAGTGTATAGTAGTGTAGTGTGTTATCATGATCACGATCCATGTGAAGATAGCCCGTCGGTGTGCACTGCACGTTTCGTCGTTTCCACGTTCCTCTGCCTTGTGCCCAATTCGTGGCCCCACCTTCCTGGAACACCTCATCACTCAGTTCGAGTCTTACTCTCTTTCCTGCTCCTTACATTTTTCAGAACAACAACATCATCAACAATGACACACTTTAAATGTTCAGTAGCTTTCGAGTGACAGAGATCCCCCGTGTAGCCATAACAGATTGTTGGGGCGAGTGCTGTTAGCGAGTAGCACCTACGAAGGCCGGAACTGCACACGAGCAACCACGCCCGGCCGCCTTTGTCTCCCCAGTGCTAGCGATGTTTACGCACCGCACCAGGTACTCATTTGAGGCCGAGTAGACCCAGGGGAGGACCCAGCACCGGCTCAGATAATCGTGAACGTGGTATCAAACTCGGGTCTCCAGGTTCATAGTGCAGCGCGCTAACCGCTGCACCACCGCTCTCCAACAACAACAACGCACTTTTCATCGTCCTGTTGTTGTTGTCCATCGTAGGCGTATGAATGTTTGACGAATATAGTCCGGTAGCTGTCGAGTGGCGGACAACAACCCTTCAGTGATCACAAACACATTGCCGATCAATTCATTTCGATTGAAAGTTCAATTGTGACGCGTCGCTGGGGCATTGGGGGTGGGGGTGGCGGCGTTGTTGTTGTGTGTGACGTTGAACTTCCTTCGCACCGTGCGTAGCCACCCGTGCTCATCGGAGGTGCGTGGACAAGGTGCCGGAGTGAGTGGCGCGGTGCAGGCTCACGAGTTGGCGTGCTTGTTGAGGTGCTGGTGTTCACCGTGGTTGTTGTTGTGGTTGTTGTTGTTTTAGAGGGTGACTGCGTACCTACACACGCACAGGCGCGCTCCGTACGTCATTAACCTGGACCCGGCTGTATACGACCTCCCGTTCCCAGCAAACATCGGTAGGGCTCGCACGCACACACACACGCACGTACACACGCACGTACATACGCACACACACACACACGCACACGTACGCACGCGCACACACACAAGCACAGCGCACGCACGCACACACGCACACACCCAAGCGCACACACACGCGCACCTACACACACGCGCACCTACACACACACACGCACGTACGCACACACACACACACAAGCACACACACAAGCACACACACAAGCACACACACGTACGCACGCGCACACACACAAGCACACACACAAGCACACACACACGTACACACACAAGCGCACACACGCACGCACACACACACAAGCACATACACACACGAGCACACACGCGCACACGCATGTACGCATGTACGCACATACACACAAGCACACACACGTACGCACGCGCACACGCGCACACACACACGTACGCACGCACGCACACACACACACAAGCACACACACACGTACACACGCACGCACACACACAAGCACACGTACACACACGCACGCACACAAACGCACACACACACACGAGCACGCACACACACACACGAGCACGCACGCACACACAAACACACAAACACACGCACGCATGTACGCAAGCACACGCACACGCATGTACGCACGTACTCACACACACAAGCACACACGCATGTACACACACACGCACAGACGTATGCACACACGCATGCACACACACAAGCACACACGCATGTACACACACATGTACACACACAAGCACACACGCATGTACACACACATGTACACACACATGAATATAATGATCCCCCATAAAGCCTTTAACAGGCTGTTCGGGTAAACATGGCAGTCTCGTGAGATGTATCGGTCAGATTATCATCATCACAGATTATCATCATCACAGATTATCATCA
This sequence comes from Petromyzon marinus, assembly GCF_048934315.1. Taxonomy (NCBI): domain Eukaryota; kingdom Metazoa; phylum Chordata; class Hyperoartia; order Petromyzontiformes; family Petromyzontidae; genus Petromyzon; species Petromyzon marinus. Next base: position 576,896 of record NC_133728.1, on the reverse strand, counting down.
TCACAGATTATCATCATCACAGATTATCATCATCACAGATTATCATCATCACGGGACCTCCTTTGCCAGGACCAAAATATGAGAAGCGGTTTTCCCCTTTTTTCTGGCAACAAAACAGCCGTGTCAAGATGTAAAAACACCAAACTGAAACCTTTATCAAGGACTCATGTCTGCATTAACCACAATACTCGTGTTCAGAATGCAAACATAAAACACACTGATAGTATGATGATGACGATGCATTGTCCTTGAAGCTGATTGGTCCACAGCAGAGCCAGCTTTCTTTTGAGCCTCGTCTCAAGCGGTGTTAGACCAGAGGACGCCAAAAGGCAGATTCTCATTCGTACATCGGCCACGTGTGAATAATAACAACAATAACATTAACAACATGAATAATAACAATAATAACATTAATAACAATAATAACAACAATAATAACAACAATATCATTAACAACATTAATAATAATAACAACAATATCTGAGAAAAAGTGTCAGTCTTGTCGGGTGGTGGCGATGGTGTTCATGGCGAGAATGTTCGGAATTAAAATCACCACCACCACCACGTGGGCCTAGCGCGGAGCTCACCCACGTGGGTGGTGTTGCGTTGGCCAGCAAAGCGTTTCATCGCGGGGAACTTCGTCAGCACTCGGCAGGGGGCAGCACTTCACTCAGCCCTTGGTTACTTAGACTACAATCTCAATCACTCCCACCACCACAGCGTGAAGTCACGCAGCTATGATGATGGTAATGATGGTAGTGGTGGTGGTGATGATGATGATGGTGGACGAATGAGATGTTGCAAACTGTCCGGGCGGTGTGGCTGTCACTGCGTCGCCATCGTCGCAGCGACAGGCGACAGTCTGTCCCATCGACCAGCCCGAGTGTGAGATCACGGCCGTCGCTCTCGGTCCACAGCGGCCGTAACGCCGTCAACCTGCCAGAGCCGACGGATTAGCCTGACGAAGGCTCTAGCTCTGATGTCGCTCGCTGTCTTCCGCAGATATCCGGGACACGGTGAACTACAAGGAGGTCATGAAACAGCATCCTTCCTGTGTGAAACTCGCACGTACTGGTACAGCTATCACCTCCTGGTGTAGCCACTTACCTCCTGGTGTAGCCACAGACCTCCTGGTGTAGCCACAGACCTCTGGTGTAGCCACAGACCTGGTGTAGCCACTCACCTCCTGGTGTAGCCACAGACCTCTGGTGTAGCCACAGACCTCCTGGTGTAGCCACTCACCTCCTGGTGTAGCCACAGACCTCCTGGTATAGCCACAGACCTCGTGGTGTAGCCACAGACCTGCTGGTATAGTCATAGACCTCCTGGTGTAGCCACTCACCTCCTGGTGTAGCCACAGACCTCCTGGTGTAGCCACTCACCTCCTGGTGTAGCCACAGACCTCCTGGTGTAGCCACTCACCTCCTGGTGTAGCCACAGACCTCCTGGTGTAGCCACTCACCTCCTGGTGTAGCCACAGACCTCCTGGTGTAGCCACAGACCTCCTGGTGTAGCCACAGACCTCGTGGTGTAGTCACAGACCTCCTGGTGTAGCCACTCACCTCGTGGCGTAGCCACTCACCTCCTGGTGTAGCCACTCACCTCCTGGTGTAGCCACAGACCTCCTGGCCTAGCCGCAGACCTCCTGGTCTAGCCACTCACCTGCTGGTGTAGTCACAGACCTCGTGGTGTAGTCACAGACCTCCTGGTGTAGTCACAGACCTCCTGGTATAGCCACTCACCTGCTGGTGTAGCCACTCACCTGCTGGTGTAGTCACAGACCTCCTGGTGTAGCCACAGACCTCGTGGTGTAGTCACAGACCTCGTGGTGTAGCCACAGACCTCCTGGTGTAGCCACAGACCTCCTGGTGTAGTCACAGACCTCCTGGTATAGCCACTCACCTGCTGGTGTAGCCACTCACCTGCTGGTGTAGTCACAGACCTCCTGGTGTAGCCACAGACCTCGTGGTGTAGTCACAGACCTCGTGGTGTAGCCACAGACCTCCTGGTGTAGCCACAGACCTCCTGGTGTAGCCACTCACCAACTGGTATAGCCACTCACCTCCTGGTGTCGCCACTCACCAACTGGTATAGCCACTCACCTGCTGGTGTAGCCACAGACCTCGTGGTGTAGTCACAGACCTCCTGGTGTAGCCACTCACCTGCTGGTGTAGCCACTCACCTGCTGGTATAGCCACTCACCTCCTGGTATAGCCACTCACCTCCTGGTGTAGCCACTCACCTCCTGGTGTAGCCACAGACCTCGTGGTGTAGTCACAGACCTCCTGGTGTAGCCACAGACCTCCTGGTGTAGCCACAGACCTCCTGGTGTAGTCACTCACCTCCTGGTGTAGTCACTCACCTCCTGGTGTAGTCACTCACCTCCTGGTGTAGCCACTCACCTCCTGGTGTAGTCACTCACCTCCTGGTGTAGTCACTCACCTCCTGGTGTAGTCACTCACCTCCTGGTGTAGCCACTCACCTCCTGGTGTAGCCACAGACCTGCTGGTATAGTCACAGACCTCCTGGTGTAGCCACTCACCTCCTGGTGTAGCCACTCACCTCCTGGTATAGCCACAGACCTCCTGGTATAGCCACAGACCTCCTGGCCTAGCCACAGACCTCCTGGTGTAGCCACAGACCTCTTGGTGTAGCCACAGACCTCCTGGTATAGCCACAGACCTCCTGGCCTAGCCACAGACCTCCTGGTGTAGCCACAGACCTCCTGGTGTAGCCACAGACCTCCTGGTGTAGCCACAGACCTCCTGGTGTAGCCACAGACCTCCTGGCCTAGCCACAGACCTCCTGGTGTAGCCACAGACCTCCTGGCGTGGCCGCTCACCTTCTGTATGGTTACACACCCTCGGCGTTGTCAGCCACACACCTGTGACTTATGTCCTTAACCTGAGCTCAGGTACGGTCTGGGTCCCAACGGAGGCATCGTCACCTCTCTCAACCTCTTTGCAACGCGCTTCGACCAGGTGAGCGCTCGTCAGCACTGCCGCTCACCGTGACCTCGCCCGTGCCCGGTATCGTCGGGGACCGCCGCCCCCCGTCCCCCGTATATTCACCGCAACCTTATCCATGCCAACCGTATCCGTGCCAACCGTATCCGTGCCAACCGTATCCGTGCCAACCGTCGGTCTCGCCCCGCGTTGGGGACGTCTTCGGGGGATTCTACGAGTCCCAGTTATTCTGCACGTGGCAACCCGTGGATGATAGGGGCGCAACGGTGGCTATGAGATGTTAACTACCTCGCCTGGTACGCAAGAAGTCGTGTCTCTCTCTCTCATCATCATCACGGGGGCTATGAGATGTTAACTACCTCGCGTGGTCTACAGGAGGTCGTGTCTCTCTCTCTCTCATCATCATCACGGTGGCTATGAGATGTTAACTACCTCGCCTGGTATACAGGAGGTCGTGTCTCTCTCATCATCATCACGGTGGCTATGAGATGTTAACTACCTCGCCTGGTACGCAGGAAGTCGTGTCTCTCTCTCTCATCATCACGGGGGCTATGAGATGTTAACTACCTCGCCTGGTCTACAGGAGGTCGTGTCTCTCTCATCATCATCACGGTGGCTATGAGATGTTAACTACCTCGCCTGGTGTACAGGAGGTCGTGTCTCTATCTCTCATCATCATCACGGTGGCTATGAGATGTTAACTACCTCGCCTGGTCTACAGGAAGTCGTGTCTCTCTCTCTCATCATCATCACGGTGGCTAGGATATGTTAACTACCTCGCCTGGTCTACAGGAGGTCGTGTCTCTCTCATCATCATCACGGTGGCTATGAGATGTTAACTACCTCGCCTGGTCTACAGGAGGTCGTGTCTCTCTCTCTCATCATCATCACGGTGGCTATGAGATGTTAACTACCTCGCCTGGTACGCAGGAAGTCGTGTCTCTCTCTCTCATCATCATCACGGGGGCTATGAGATGTTAACTACCTCGCCTGGTCTACAGGAGGTCGTGTCTCTCTCTCTCTCATCATCATCACGGTGGCTAGGAGATGTTAACTACCTCGCCTGGTCTACAGGAAGTCGTGTCTCTCTCTCTCATCATCATCACGGTGGCTAGGAGATGTTAACTACCTCGCCTGGTATACAGGAGGTCGTGTCTCTCTCTCTCATCATCACGGTGGCTAGGAGATGTTAACTACCTCGCCTGGTCTACAGGAGGTCGTGTCTCTCTCTCTCATCATCATCACCGTGGCTATGAGATGTTAACTACCTCGCCTGGTCTACAGGAGGTCGTGTCTCTCTCATCATCATCACGGTGGCTATGAGATGTTAACTACCTCGCCTGGTACGCAGGACGTCGTGTCTCTCTCTCTCATCATCATCACGGTGGCTATGAGATGTTAACTACCTCGCCTGGTCTACAGGAAGTCGTGGGTTCGATCCCGACCCTGACGCCTGCTGCTGCTGCTGTATATTTGGAGTCTGCGTGTCTCTCTCTCTCTCATCATCACGGTGGCTAGGAGATGTTAACTACCTCGCCTGGTCTACAGGAAGTCGTGGGTTCGATCCCGACCCTGACGCCTGCTGCTGCTGCTGTATATTTGGAGTTTGCGTGTCTCTCTCTCTCATCATCATCACGGTGGTTAGGAGATGTTAACTACCTCGCCTGGTACGCAGGAGGGCGTGTGTTCGATCCCGACCCTGACGCCTGCTGCTGCTGCTGCTGTATATTTGGAGTTTGCGTGTCTCTCTCTCTCCCTGTGGTAGCCACGTGGATTTTCTTCCGGGTTCTCCGGTTTGTCCCTCCACATTTAGAAACAAGCGTTGACAGTATTTGGCCGATGTCAATGTTCACACGATGATCTGCCGCCACGTCCTTGAGCGATCGTTTGTGATGGCCAGGTCGCTCCTTAAATACAGCTCCGTAGCCCAGTGGGCCTCACGTGGTAAAATACAAAATAGTTGATGGTTCATACCCCTGCGATGGAGCTCGTCAGTGAGGCTGCCAGCATTCCGTTGCGACTCTGCATCTCCTTTTCTCGTGCAGGTGATGACCTTCATTGACAAGAGACGCAGCGAGACAGAGTAAGCCCACTCCTCTCCACCTCTCTGTCTCTCTCCACCTCTTCTCTCCACCTCTCTCTCTCCACCTCTTTCCACCTCTTCTCTCCACCTGTTTCTCCAAACTCGGCGCAGCCTGCAGCTCCGCACGACGTTGTTTTGAGGGAGTTCGATGCCCAAGTCTCCGATTTCCTGTGGGGGAGTCTGAGTTGTGGAGGTGGGGGGGGGTGCGTTTGCACGCGTGTACGTGTGTGTGTGTGAGTACGTGTGTGAGTGAGTACGTATGTGTGTGTGTACGTGTTTGCGAGTACGTGTGTGTATGTGAGTACGTGTGTGTGTGAGTAAGTGAGTGTGTGTGTACGTGTTTGTGTACATGTTTCAGGAATGGGCGGTCTTGCACAGATGCTATATTTTCTGTCCGTCTGCTACAGCAGAGGTGTAGGGAATTCCAGCAAGACCTGCATCTCTGCTTCATTGACCTGGTCAAGGCCTATGATACCATCAGTAGGCCTGAGCTCTGGGTTTGTTCTTCGTGCTTTCGGAGTCCCTGACCCTCTGCTCACGATCATTAAGGACCTTCATGATGGTGAGCGGGCCCGGGTAAAACTACGTGGCTGGGAGTCGGAGGTATTCCCTGTACACCTTGGGGTGCGACAGGGATGTCCTCTGGCTCCCATATTATTTAATATCTATTTTGACCACGTAGTTCGTGAAGCCTTCAATAAATGTGCCGGGGAATTTCCATTTGGTACAGATACAATGGGAGGCTGATCGATGCCCGGGTGCGGTCAAGGGATGGCTCCCTATTGGTCAACCACGTTATGTATGCCGATGATTTGGTAATTGCTGCTCATTCAGAGGAGGAGTTGGAGACACTTCTGCTGAAACTGGAGCGTGCCACTAAGAGGTGGGGCCTTACCATCAGCCCCACCAAAACTAAGCACCTGCCTGGGTATTTTGTACCATCGGACACTCCACCCCCACAACTCCCAATCGGTGATGGGGCAGTTGTGGAGAGAGTGGAGAGTTTCCCATACCTGGGCAGTGTGCTCATGACCGGCTCCAGTTTAACAGCAGAGGTCTCACTCCGAATCAGCCGAGCGGCAATATCTTTTCATCGGTTGCGTAACGCTGTGTGGAAGCTGCCTGGTCTGTCGCTCCGCACGAAGCTTCAGGTCTTCTCGGCCACAGTCATTCCCTCCCTTTTTTACGCTTGCGAAACGTGGACCCCCCCCTAATGGAGCATCTTTGCCAGTTAGAAACATTCAGGCTGGCCTGCCTACGATCCATCCTGGGTTTAACCAGGCTGGATTGTGTGAGGAGCTCACAAATCATTTACAGATCTGGGCAAAGTCCCATCGGTGAGCTCCTCCGGCAGGCAAGGCTGCGTTGGCAGGGCCATGTAGCCCGCATGCCCAATCACCGCTTGCCCAAACAGCTTTTGTTCGGCCGGATCGAGGGGGCTAAACGGGCGCGGCACGGGCTAGAGAAGAGATGGAGTGACGTGGTACAGGAGGATGTGGAGCCGAGTGGAACCTGTGCTAGGCCTCTCCTAGGTAAACTCAGCCTCAAATGAGCACCTGGTGCGATGTGTAAATACATCGCCACCGGGGAGATAAAGGCGGTTGGGCATGGTTCCGGCCACCCGCCCCTTCGCGTGCCGTGCCGGCCTTCGTAGGTGCTCGCCGACAGCGCTTGCCCCAGCAGTCGGTGAAGGCTACATGGGGGACCTTTGTGTGTTGCTGTGTGCAGGTTTGTTGTGATTGACACACCGGGCCAGATCGAGGTGTTCACTTGGTCGGCGTCAGGGACCATCATCACCGAGGCGCTGGTGAGTGGCTCAGCTCCTCACCACTCGCTCACCACTCACTACTCACTACTCACACACTCACCACTCATTACTCACACATTCACCACTCACCTCTCATTACTCACACACTCACCACTCATTACTCATACATTCACCACTCGCTACTCACACACTATCCACTCACTACTCACTACTCACACACTATTCACTCACTACTCATCACTCACCACTCACTACTCACACACTCACCACTCATTACTCATACATTCACCACTCACTACTCACACACTATCCACTCACTACTCACACACTATTCACTCACTACTCATCACTCACCACTCACTACTCACACACTCACTACTCACTATCTCAAACACTCATCACTCACTACTCACACACTCACTACTCACACACTATCCACTCACTACTCACTACTCACACACTATTCACTCACTACACACACACTCACCACTCACTACTCACTATCTCACACACTCACTACTCACACACTATCCACTCACTACTCACTACTCACACACTATTCACTCACTACACACACACTCACTACTCACTACTCACACACTCACTACTCACACACTATCCACTCACTACTCACTACTCACACACTATTCACTCACTACACACACACTCACCACTCACTGCTCACACACTATCCACTCACTACTCACACACTATTCACTCACTACTCACACTATCCACTCACTACTCACACACTATCCACTCACTACTCACACACTATTCACTCACTACTCATCACTCACCACTCACTACTCACACACTCACTACTCACTATCTCAAACACTCATCACTCACTACTCACACACTCACTACTCACACACTATCCACTCACTATCCACTCACTACTCACACACTATCCACTCACCACTCACTACTCACTACTCACACACTATCCACTCACTACTCACCACTCACTACTCACACACTATCCACTCACTACTCACCACTCACTACTCACTACTCACACACTATCCACTCACTACTCACCACTCACTACTCACACACTATCCACTCACTACTCACCACTCACTACTCACTACTCACACACTATCCACTCACTACTCACTACTCACACACTATCCACTCACTACTCACCACTCACTACTCACACACTATCCACTCACTACTCACCACTCACTACTCACTACTCACACACTATCCACTCACTACTCACTACTCACACACTATCCACTCACTACTCACCACTCACTACTCACACACTATTCACTCACTACTCACCACTCACTACTCACTACTCACACACTATCCACTCACTACTCACCACTCACTACTCACACACTATTCACTCACTACTCACCACTCACTACTCACACACTATCCACTCACTACTCACTACTCACCACTCACTACTCACTACTCACCACTCACACACTATTCACTCACTACTCACTACTCACCACTCACTACTCACACACTATTCACTCACTACTCACTACTCACACTCTATCCACTCACCACTCACACACTATTCACTCACCACTCACTACTCACTACTCACACACTACTCACACACTATTCACTCACTACTCACTACTCACACACTATTCACTCACTACTCACTATTCACTCACTACTCACTAAATTCATAATTGATGTTTGGGTTGGGCCACGTAATGATCAATTTGTGTTCCTCCACCACCCAACACACCCAAACAAATTAAATTGACGTGTGGACAAGCATTGGTGTGTCCGCTGTCTCCCTGTGTCTCTCCATAATTGACTCTCCATGTCTCCCCGTCCACCCCTGTGTCTCCCCGTGTCTCCCTGTGTCTCTCCATAATTGACTCTCCATGTCTCCCCGTCCACCCCTGTGTCTCTCCGTGTCTCTCCGTGTCTCCCCGTCCACCCCTGTGTCTCCCCGTGCCTCCCCGTGTCTCCCCGTGTCTCCCCGTTCACCCCCGTGTCTCCCCGTCCATTCCCGTTTCTCCCCATGTCTCCCCGTGTCTCCCCGTGTCTGCCCGTCCACCCCTGTGTCTCCCCGTGTCTCCCCCTGCCTCCCCGTCCATCCCTGTGTCTCCCCGTGCCTCCCCGTCCATCCCTGTGTCTCCCCGTGTCTCCCCGTCCATCCCTGTGTCTCCCCGTGTCTCCCCGTCCATCCCTGTGTCTCCCCGTGTCTCCCCGTGTCTCCCCGTGCCTCCCCGTCTATCCCTGTTTCTCTCCGTGCCTCCCCGTGTCTCCCCGTGTCTGCCCGTCCACCCCTGTGTCTCCCCGTGCCTCCCTGTCCATCCCTGTGTCTCCCCGTGCCTCCCCGTCCATCCCTGTGCCTCCCCGTCCATCCCTGTGTCTCTCCGTGCCTCCCCGTGTCTCCCCGTGTCTCCCCGTGTCCCCCCGTGTCTCCCGCAGGCCTCCACGTTCCCCACCGTGGTGCTCTATGTGATCGACACCTCTCGCAGCGTCAGCCCCGTCACCTTCATGTCCAACATGCTCTACGCATGCAGGTGGGGCCGGCCTCGCTCACCCGCCGCTCTGTGCCCGCGGTGGTTCTTCCCGCCCTCGTGTTTGCCGACCGCCGCTGTTCCCCGCCTCGTTGAATTTCGTTTCAGCCGGTTTTACCCCCCTCCCCCCCCTTCGCTTGACCCGACGAGGTTCTGAGACCTCAGTGCGTGAATGAATGAACGTCGATATTTTGACCATTTGCCCTGTTTTGCGAGATATTTCCTCACTATCCATAACACGGATCGCCACGTAAATATATAAACGTTGTTGTGTCGTTACACCCGCCACCACCCGACACAGCCAACTAGTGAGGGTTGTCACCTTAACAGAACGTGGCCAATTCGTCACTAGTACAGCACACCGGCGTGTCGGTGAGGCTGTGATGATAACGATGTTGATGGTGTTGGTGTTGATGGTGTTGATGGTGTTGATGTTGATCGTGTTGATGGTGTTGATGTTGATGGTGTCGGTCGTGTTGATGGTGTTGATGTTGATGGTGTTGATGTTGATGGTGTTGATGGTGTTGTTGGTGTTGATGTTGTTGATGGTGTTGATGGTGTTGTTGGTGTTGATGGTGTTGATGGTGTTGATGGTGTTGATGTTGATCGTGTTGGTCGTGTTGATGGTGTTGATGGTGTTGATGTTGTTGATGGTGTTGATGTTGATGGTGTTGGTCGTGTTGGTCGTGTTGATGGTGTTGATGGTGTTGTTGGTGTTGTTGGTGTTGATGTTGTCGATGTTGCAGCATCCTGTACAAAACTAAGCTCCCCTTCATTGTGGTGATGAACAAGGTGAGTGACATCGCACACGCTACGCACACGCTACACACACGCTACACGCTACGCACACACTACACACACGTGTTACATGATACGCACACGCTACACACGTGTTACACGCTACGCACACGCTACACGCTACGCACACGCTACACACTACGCACATACTACACACACGTGTTACACGATACACACACGCTACACACATGTGTTACACGCTACGTACACGCTACGCACACGCTACGCACACGTGTTACACGCTACGCACACGCTACGCACACGCTACACGCTATGCACGCGCTACACACATGTGTTACACGATACACACGCGCTACACACATGCGTTACACGCTAAGCACATGCTACACACAAGTTACACACTAAGCACATGCTACACACAAGTTACATGCTACCCACACACAACACACATGCGTTACCTGTTACGCACACGCTCCACACGCTACAGCCATTGTGTGTGTAATGTGTGTGTGATGTCGTGTACCACGTGTTCCCCATCGTGTACCACGTGTCCCCCGTGTCCGCGCGCAGACGGACATCGTGTCCCACGAGTTTGCGCTGGAGTGGATGCAGGACCTGGAGTTGTTCCACGAGGCGCTGGAGCAGGACTCCTCCTACAGCAGCAACCTCAGCCGCTCCCTCAGCCTGGTGCTCGACAGCTTCTACGTCGACCTGCGAGTACGCCGCACACACACAGCCTCCCCCCACGTAGCCTCCACCAGGTAGCCTCCACCACGTAGCCTCCACCAGGTAGCCTCCACCACGTAGCCTCCACCACGTAGCCTCCACCACGTAGCCTCCACCACGCAGCCTCCCCCCACGTAGCCTCCACCACGTAGCCTCCCCCCACGTAGCCTCCACCACGTAGCCTCCCCCACGTAGCCTCCCCCCACGTAGCCTCCCCCATGTAGCCTCCCCCACGTAGCCTCCCCCACGTAGCCTCCCCCACGTAGCCTCCCCCACGTAGCCTCCCCCACGTAGCCTCCCCCATGTAGCCTCCACCAGGTAGCCTCCACCAGGTAGCCTCCACCAGGTAGCCTCCCCCCACGTAGCCTCCCCCCACGTAGCCTCCACCACGTAGCCTCCCCCACTTAGCCTCCCCCACGTAGCCTCCCCCCACGTAGCCTCCCCCACGTAGCCTCCACCACGTAGCCTCCCCCACTTAGCCTCCCCCACGTAGCCTCCACCACGTAGCCTCCACCAGGTAGCCTCCCCCACGCCCCACGTAGCCTCCCCCACGTAGCCTCCACCACGTAGCCTCCCCCACGTAGCCTCCACCACGTAGCCTCCACCACGTAGCCTCCACCAGGTAGCCTCCCCCACGCCCCACGTAGCCTCCCCCACGTAGCCTCCCCCACGTAGCCTCCACCACGTAGCCTCCACCACGTAGCCTCCACCACGCCCCACGTAGCCTCCCCCCACGTAGCCTCCCCCCACGTAGCCTCCCCCAGGTAGCCTCCCCCCACTTAGCCTCCCCCACTTAGCCTCCACCACGTAGCCTCCCCCACGTAGCCTCTACCACGTAGCCTCCCCCACGTAGCCTCCCCCCACGTAGCCTCCACCAGGTAGCCTCCACCAGGTAGCCTCCACCAGGTAGCCTCCACCAGGTAGCCTCCACCACGTAGCCTCCACCAGGTAGCCTCCACCACGCCCCACGTAGCCTCCACCAGGTAGCCTCCACCAGGTAGCCTCCCCCCACGTAGCCTCCCCCACGTAGCCTCCACCACGTAGCCTCCACCAGGTAGCCTCCACCACGCCCCACGTAGCC
>NC_133728.1:515000-562500 GCF_048934315.1 Petromyzon marinus | reverse complement strand
CCACAGTGCCGGCCTTCACAGGTGCTGCTGCTCGCTAACAGCATGTTAAGAGCTATACGGGAGACCTTTGTGTTCTGTGTTGTGTGTGTGGCTATGTCGTGACCCCGTGTGGTGACCCCGTGTCGTGACCCCGTGTCGTGACCCCGCAGGTGGTGGGCGTCTCTGCGGTGACCGGCGCTGGGATGGTGGAGCTGTTTGAGGCCGTGGAGAAAGCGAAGGAGGAGTACGCGAGGTACGCACACGCTCACACACACGTACGCACACACGCACACGTGCGCACACACGCACACACACACACGCACACACACGCTCACACACACGTACGCACACACGCACACACGCACACACACGCAACAACAACAACAACCGCCATTCGCCACTAAGTGGCGGTGACGTCACCACGACGCTTGTGCCAGGCCATGTGCACCTTGAGGCCACGTGAAGTGTCGAACGCCCGCGGGCAGGAGGTCACGGGGCAGACCCAGGTGCCACGGGTCGACTGACTGAGATGACTGGCTGATGCACCACCTGTGCCCCCTACTGTGCCAATCTGCTGTGCTTTAGCCACCCGGCGCTCCGCTCGTTGTTGTGAGCGTCGCTCCTCCGCCCTCCGTTGTTGTTGGAGGTCGACTGCCTCCAACTGCCCAATAGCGTCCTTCACGAGCCTCCTCCACATAGGCCGATCTTGACACTGCTGGTACCAGTCATCGGCAAGTCCACTCAGCTACACGTCCTCCTGTACCACGTCACTCCATCTCTTCTCTAGCCCGTGCCGCGCCCGTTTAGCCCCCTCGATCCGGCCGAACAAAAGCTGTTTCGGCATGCGGTGGCTGGGCATGCGGGCTACATGATCCAGCCAACGCAGCCTTGCCTGCCGGAGGAGCTCACCGATGGGACCTTGCCCAGATCTTTCAAGGATTTGTGAGCTCCTCACACAATCCAGCCTGGTTAAACCCAGGATGGATCGTAGGCAAGCCAGCCTAAATGTCTCCAACCGGCGAAGATGTTCCATTAAGGGGGTCCACGTTTCGCAAGCGTTGAGAAGGGAGGGAATGACCTTGGCCGAGAAGACCTGAAGCATAGTGTGGAGCGACAGACCAGGTAGATTCCACACAGCGTTACGCAACCGATGAAAAGATGTTGCCGCTCGACTGATTCGGAGTGAGACCTCTGCTGTTAAACTGAAGCCGGTCATAAGCACACTGCCCAGGTATGGGAAACTCTCCACTCTCTCCACAACTGCCCCATCACCGATTGGGAGTTGTGGGGGTGGACTGTCCGATGGTACAAAATACCCAGGCAGGTGCACACACACACACACGCACGCACACACGTACAGTGAGGGAAAAACGTATTTGATCCCCTGCTGATTTTGTACGTTTGCCCACTGACAAAGAAATGATCAGTCTATAATTTTAATGATAGGTTTATTTGAACAGTGAGAGACAGAATAACAACAAAAAATCCAGAAAAATGCATGTCAAAAATGTTATAAATTGATTTTCATTTTAATGAGGGAAATAAGTATTTGAACCCTCTGCAAAACATGACTTAGTACTTGGTGGCAAAACCCTTGTTGGCAATCACAGAGGTCAGACGTTTCTTGTAGTTGGCCACCAGGTTTGCACACATTTCAGGAGGGATTTTGTCCCACTCCTCTTTGCAGATCTTCTCCAAGTCATTAAGGTCGAGGCTGACGTTTGGCAACTCGAACCTTCAGCTCCCTCCACAGATTTTCTATGGGATTATGGTCTGGAGACTGGCTAGGCCACTCCAGGACCTTAATGTGCTTCTTCTTGAGCCACTCCTTTGTTGCCTTGGCCGTGTGTTTTGGGTCATTGTCATGCTGGAATACCTGTCCACGACCCATTTTCAATGCCCTGGCTGAGGGAAGGAGGTTCTCACCCAAGATTTGACGGTACATGGCCCCCTCCATCGTCCCTTTGATGCGGTGAAGTTGTCCTGTCCCCTTAGAAGAAAACCACCCCCAAAGCGTAATGTTTCCACCTCCATGTTTGACGGTGGGGATGGTGTTCTTGGGGTCATAGGCAGCATTTCTCCTCCTCCGAACACGGCGAGTTGAGTTGATGCCAAAGAGCTCCATTTTGGTCTCATCTGATCACAACACTTTCACCCAGTTTTCCTCTGAATCATTCAGATGTTCATTGGCAAACTTCAGACGGGCATGTATATGTGCTTTCTTGAGCAGGGGGACCTTGCGGGCGCTACAGGATTTCAGTCCTTCACGGCATAGTGTGTTACCAATTGTTTTCTTGGTGACATTGGTCCCAGCTGCCTTGAGATCATTGACAAGATCTTCCCGTGTAGTTCTGGGCTGATTCCTCACCGTTCTCATGATCATTGCAACTCCACGAGGTGAGATCTTGCATGGAGCCCCAGGCCGAGGGAGATTGACAGTTATTTTGTGTTTCTTCCATTTGCGAATAATCGCACCAACTGTTGTCACCTTCTCACCAAGCTGCTTGGCAATGGTCTTGTAGCCCATTCCAGCCTTGTGTAGGTCTAAAATCTTGTCCCTGACATCCTTGGAGAGCTCTTTGGTCTTGGCCATGGTGGAGAGTTTGGAATCTGATTGATTGCATCTGTGGACAGGTGTCTTTTATACAGGTAACAAGCTGAGATTAGGAGCACTCCCTTTAAGAGTGTGTGCCTAATCTCAGCTCGTTACCTGTAATAAACAGGGGCGGAGCCAGGGGGTGACACGGTAGACAATTGTCACCCCCTAAAAAAAATAAAAAATCGAAAATCTGAAACATTCTGCGTATAAGTGTACGACACTCGGTCTGGCAAACTCCGTGCAACTGCATTGTCAGAGTGTGTCGCCAACCAATGGCGTCTAGTTCAACAGCCTGACTCTCTAATCATTCTTGAAATTAAAATTTGTTGAATGTCACCCCGGGCTGAAAATCCTGGCTCCGCCCATGCGTATAAAAGACACCTGGGAGCCAGAAATTTTTCTGATTGAGAGGGGGTCAAATACTTATTTCCCTCATTAAAATGCAAATGAATTTATAACATTTTCGACATGCGTTTTTCTGCATTTTGTTGTTGTTATTCTGTCTCTCACTGTTCAAATAAACCTATCATTAAAATTATAGACTGATCATTTCTTTGTCAGTGGGCAAACGTACAAAATCAGCAGGGGATCAAACACTTCTTTCCCTCACTGTACACCCGCACACACACGCACACACACGCACACACACGCACGCACACACGTACACTCGCACACACACGCACACACTTGCACGCACACACGTACACTTGCACACGCGCACAATCCCACACGCACACTTACGCACGCACACACACGCACGTACACTCGTGCACACGCACACGCACGTACACTCGGACACGCACACTCGTGCACACGCACGCACACTCGTGCACACTCACATCCGCCATTTGCCACTAAGTGGCGGTGACGTCACCACGACACTTGTGCCAGGCCATGTGCACCTTGAGGCCATGTGAAGTGTCGAACGCCCGCTGGCAGGAGGTCACTGGGCAGATCCAGGTGCCACGGGTCGACTGACTGAAATGACTGGCTGATGCACCACCTGTGCCCCCTACTGTGCCTACCTGCTGTGCTTTCGCCACCCGGCACACCGCTAGTTGTTGTGAGCGTCGCTCCTCCGCCCTCCGTTGTTGTTGGAGGGCGACTGCCTCCAACTGCCCAGTAGCATCCTTCACGAGCCTCCTCCACAGAGGCCGATCTTGACACCGCTGGTACCAGTCATCGGCAAGTCCACTCAGCTCCACGTCCTCCTGTACCACATCACTCCATCTCTTCTCTAGCCCGTGCCGCGCCCGCTTAGCCCCCTCGATCCGGTCAAACAAAAGCTGTTTCGGCATGCGGTGGCTGGGCATTCGGGATACATGACCCAGCCAACGCAGCCTTGCCTGCCGGAGGATGGATCGTAGGCAGGCCAGCCTAAATGTTTCCAATCGGCGAAGGTGTTCCATCAGGGGGGTCCACGTTTCGCAAGCGTAGAGAAGTGAGGGAATGACCGTGGCCGAGAATACCTGAAGCTTCGTGCGGAGCGACAGACCAGGTAGCTTCCACACAGCGTTACGCAACCGATTAAAAGATAATGCCGCTCGACTGATTCGGAGTTAGACCTGCTGTTAAACTGGAGCCGGTCATAAGCACACTGCCCAGGTATGGGAAACTCTCCACTCTCTCCACAACTGCCACATCACCGATTGGGAGTTGTGGGGGTGGAGTGCCTCATGGTACAAAATACCCAGGCAGGTTCTTAGTTTTGGTGGGGCTGATGGTAAGGCCCCATCTCTTAGTGGCACACTCCAGTTTCAGCAGCAGCACCTCCAACTCCTCCTCTGAGTGAGCGTCAATTACCAAATCATTGGCATACATAACGTGGTTGACCAATAGGGAGCCATCCCTTGACCGCACCTGGGCATTGATCAGCCTCCCATTGTACCTGTACCAGATGGAAATTCCTCTGGTACAGCCATCAAAGGCTTCACGAACTACGTGGTCGAAAAATATGTTAAATAATGTGGGAGCCAGAGGACATCCCTGTCGCACCCCAAGGTGTACAGGGAATGACTTCGACTCCCGGCCACGTAGTTTTACCCGGGCCCGCTCACCATAATGAAGGTCCTTAATGATCGTGAGCAGCGGGTCAGGAACTCCGAAAGCACGAAGAACAACCCAGAGCCCAGGCCTACTGATGGTATCTTAGGCCTTGACCAGGTCAATAAAGCAAAGATGTAGGTCTTGCTGGAATTCCCTACACCTCTGCTGTAGCAGACGGACAGAGTGTGCGTGCACACGCACATACGCACGCACATGCATGCACACTCGTGCACACGCACGCACACACGCGCACCCTCAAACACACTCGTACATACACACACGCGTGCATGCGTACACACACTCGCACACACGCGCGCAGTGAGTGTTGGAGAGAGCTGTGGGACGTGAGGTGTTGTTGTTGTGTTGTTGTGTTGTTGTTGTGTTGTTGTTGTTGTGTTGTTGTTGTTTGTTGTGTTGTTGTTGTGTAGTCGTGTTGAAGTGGGCTCTGTGTGCTGCTCGCTTGGCAGGGAATATCGGCCAGAGTATGAACGCCTCAAGCAGATCAAGGTGAGACAACCATCCCCCCACTCCCCCCATTCCCCCCACTCCCCCCACTCCCCCCACTCTCTCCACTCCCTCCACTTCCCTCACGCTCCCCCACTCCCCCCCACTCCCCCCACTCCCCTCCGCTCCCCCCACTCCCCCCACTCCCCCCACTCTCCCCACTCTCTCCACTCCCTCCACTCCCCTCACGCTCCCCCACTCCCCCCCACTCCCCCCACTCCCCCCCACTCCCCCCACTCCCTCCACGCTCCCCCACTCCCCCCCACTCCCCCCACTCCCCCCCACTCCCCCCACTCCCCCCCACTCCCCCCACTCCCTCCACTCCCCCCCACTCCCCCCACTCCCCCCACTCCCTCCACTCCCTCCACTCCCCCCACTCCCTCCACTCCCCCCACTCCCTCCACGCTCCTCCACTCCCCCCACTCCCTCCACTCCCCCCACTCCCCCCACTCCCTTCCACGCCCCCCACTCCCCCCACTCCCCCCACTCCCCCCACTCCCCCCACTCCCTCCCACTCCCCCCACTCCCCCCACTCCCCCCACTCCCTCCACTCCCCCCACTCCCTTCCACTCCCCCCACTCCCCCCCACTCCCCCCACTCCCCCCACGCTCCCTCCACGCTCCCCCACTCCCCCCACTCCCTCCACGCTCCCCCACTCCCCCCCACTCCCCCCACTCCCCCCCACTCCCCCCACTCCCTCCACGCTCCCCCACTCCCCCCCACTCCCCCCACTCCCCCCCACTCCCCCCCACTCCCCCCCACTCCCCCCACTCCCTCCACTCCCTCCCACTCCCCCCCACTCCCCCCACTCCCCCCACTCCCTCCACTCCCCCCACTCCCTTCCACTCCCCCCACTCCCCCCCACTCCCCCCACTCCCTCCACGCTCCCCCACTCCCCCCACTCCCTCCACGCTCCCCCACTCCCCCCCACTCCCCCCACTCCCCCCCACTCCCCCCACTCCCTCCACGCTCCCCCACTCCCCCCCACTCCCCCCACTCCCCCCCACTCCCCCCCACTCCCCCCACTCCCTCCACTCCCCCCCACTCCCCCCCACTCCCTCCACTCCCTCCACTCCCCCCACTCCCCCCACTCCCTCCACTCCCCCCACTCCCTCCACGCTCCTCCACTCCCCCCACTCCCTCCACTCCCCCCACTCCCCCCACTCCCCCCACTCCCCCCACTCCCTTCCACGCCCCCCACTCCCCCCACTCCCTCCCACTCCCCCCCCACTCCCCCCACTCCCTCCACTCCCTTCCACTCCCCCCACTCCCCCCACTCCCCCCCACTCCCCCCCACTCCCCCCACTCCCCCCACGCTCCCTCCACGCTCCCCCACTCCCCCCACTCCCTCCACGCTCCCCCACTCCCCCCACTCCCTCCACGCTCCCCCACTCCCTCCCACTCCCCCCACTCCCCCCACTCCCTCCACTCCCCCCCACTCCCCCCACGCTCCCTCCACGCTCCCCCACTCCCCCCCACTCCCTCCACTCCCCCCACTCCCCCCACTCCCCCCACTCCCTCCACTCCCCCCACTCCCTTCCACACCCCCCACTCCCCCCACTTGCCCCGGCAGCCTCTTGAAGGCTACACGGGGGGACCTTTGTCTTTGTGTGTCTTGGAACTTTTGATCGTTACCCGCTGTGTGGTACCGATCGTTCAATGGTAACGTGCCATCTTATTGCGGGACTACTACAACTGTTGTGTGGTGTTGTCTTGCTGTGGCCTGGGACTGTGTTGTTGTTGTCTTGATAAATCGTACTTGTGTAATGAATGTATTCATTACATATTCATATCCAGCGAGTTGATTACCATCTCCCCTACTTCGCACTCCGTGTTGTTTACGTGGTTTGTTGCTGGTGTAGCTTGCTGTGAGACCCCGTGCCCTTAACTGTACACCTGGGAAACAAAGAGCTTTATAGCTCATCGGATTCCACCTGCTCCTGCTGCTGCTGCTGCTGCTGTCTAAATGGGGATTCTCGCGATTCCGCGGTTGTGAACTCGGCCAGCACGAGGACGCCGCCAGACGTCAGCAGGAGCAGCTGACTCGGCTGCACAAGGACCTGGGCGCGGTGCACATGGGCACCGTGAGCGGTGCGTAAACAACAACAACAACGACAACGATGACGATGACGATGACGATGACGATGACGATGACGACGACGAGACAAAGCTGTTGGCGAGCAGCGGTGGCACCTTCGAAGAGGGCAGCTGCGTACGAGGGGTGGGGGAGGCGTGGACGGTGCCACGCCGCTGCCCGGCCGCCCCTTTTGTCATTTAAGGCTGAGTCGACCTAGGGGGGGGGGGGGGGAGGCCCAGCACCGGCTCGGATATTTCATGACTGACGTGAGCGGGGGTCGAACTCGGGTCGTCCGCTTTCGAAGCGCGGTGTCGCTAACCGCGGCACCCCACCTCTCTCGACGTGCGAAGATCCCCCGTGTAGCCTCAACAGACTGTTGGGGCTAGTGCTGCTAGTAGCGAGTAGCAGCGCCTACGAAGGCCGGCACTGTGGCACACGAGGTACACACACACGCACACACACACACGAGCGTGTGCGTGTGTGTGTGTGAGTGTCGATGCTACACCACCGCTCGTGGGGAGCGGTGGTGCAGCGGTTAGCGCTACGCTGCGCTACGAACCCGGCGTTGGCCGTGAGCGGGAACCGGTCACGGCCAACACCGGTGAGGAATATTTGAACCGGTCCTGGGCCTCCCCTAGGTCGACTCAGCCTCAAATGAGTACCTGGTGCGGTGTGTAAACATCGCCACTGGGGAGACAAAGGCGGCCGGGCGTGGTGCTGGCCACCCACCCCCTTGTGCGCCGTTCGGGCCTTCATAGGTGCTCACTAACAGCACTTGCCCCTTCAGTCTGTTGAGGCTATACGGGGAATCTTTGTCTTTGATCTTTTATCGATGCAGTGGCAGTCGCCCTACGTCCGCACAACGTCTCGGTAACTTGACGTTGTGCGTGTGCTGCAAAAGAGACTCATCTATTCTGGTTACACAACATAAACTTTACTCACCGTCTCTCACCCACTCGGCGTCGCAGTCGTTCACTTACCCGTTCACTCGCTCACCATCTCGCTCACCCACTCACTATCTCGCTCACCCACTCACCATCTCGCTCACCGTCTCACTCACCCACTCACCATCTCGCTCACCCACTCACCATCTCACTCACCCACTCACCATCTCACTCACCCACTCACCATCTCGCTCACCCACTCACCATCTCGCTCACCCACTCACCATCTCACTCACTCACTCACCATCTCACTCACCCGCTCACCATCTCACCCACTCACCATCTCACCCATTCACCATCTCGCTCACCCACTCACCATCTCGCTCACCCACTCACCATCTCGCTCACCCACTCACCATCTCACTCACTCACTCACCATCTCACTCACCCGCTCACCATCTCACCCACTCACCATCTCACTCACCCATTCACCATCTCGCTCACCCACTCACCATCTCGCTCACCCACTCACCATCTCACTCACCCACTCACCATCTCACTCACCCACTCACCATCTCACTCACCCACTCACCATCTCACTCACCCACTCACCATCTCACTCACCCGCTCACCATCTCACTCACCCACTCACCATCTCGCTCACCCACTCACCATCTCACTCACCCACTCACCATCTCACTCACCCACTCACCATCTCGCTCACCCACTCACCATCTCGCTCACCCACTCACCATCTCACTCACTCACTCACCATCTCACTCACCCGCTCACCATCTCACCCACTCACCATCTCACTCACCCATTCACCATCTCGCTCACCCACTCACCATCTCGCTCACCCACTCACCATCTCGCTCACCCACTCACCATCTCACTCACTCACTCACCATCTCACTCACCCGCTCACCATCTCACCCACTCACCATCTCACTCACCCATTCACCATCTCGCTCACCCACTCACCATCTCGCTCACCCACTCACCATCTCACTCACCCACTCACCATCTCACTCACCCACTCACCATCTCACTCACCCACTCACCATCTCACTCACCTACTCACCATCTCACTCACCCGCTCACCATCTCACTCACCCACTCACCATCTCACCCACTCACCATCTCGCTCACCCACTCACCATCTCGCTCACCCACTCACCATCTCGCTCACCCACTCACCATCTCACTCACCCACTCACCATCTCACTCACCTACTCACCCTCTCACTCACCTACTCACCCACTCACCATCTCGCTCACCCACTCACCATCTCACTCACCTACTCACCATCTCACTCACCCACTCACCATCTCACTCACCTACTCACCATCTCACTCACCCGCTCACCATCTCACTCACCCACTCACCATCTCGCTCAGCCACTCACCATCTCACTCACCCACTCACCATCTCGCTCTTGCAAGTGAGACTGGTATCCTGCTCTCTCTTGAGTTCGCAGCTGGCTACACAACTGCAAATTGAAACTTGAGTATCATATCTCGTGTCTCCCCTAACCACGTCTCTCCCCTAACCACGTGTCTCCCCGTGCGTGTCTCCCCACGTGTCCCTGCGTGTCTCCCCGCGTGTCCCCGTGTCTCCCCGCGTGTCCCCGTGTCTCCCCGTGTCTCCCCGTGTCTCCCCGTGTCTCCCCGCGTGCCCCGTGTCTCCCCGTGTGTCCCCGTGTCTCCCCGTGTCTCCCCGTGTCTCCCCGTGTCTCCGCGTGTCCCTACAGAAGCTGAGGTGGTGCTGCGGCCGGGCCCCTCGGAGCTGCTGCTCACGAGGGGCGGCGGCGACAACAACTACGACGAGGACGACGAGGACGACGGCGACAGCGACGACGACTGCGAGCGTGAGCCTCCTCGTTACTCAGTCCCTCTCACCTCGTTACTCAGTCCCTCTCACCTCGTTACTCGGCGCCTCTCACCTCGTTACCTGGCGCCTCTCACCTCGTTACTCGGCGCCTCTCACCTCGTTACTCAGTCCCTCTCACCTCGTTACTCGGTGCCTCTCACCTCGTTACTCCGGCGCCTCTCACCTCGTTACTCGGTCCCTCTCACCTCGTTACTCAGTCCCTCTCACCTCGTTACCTGGCGCCTCTCACCTCGTTACTCAGTCCCTCTCACCTCGTTACTCAGTCCCTCTCACCTCGTTACCTGGCGCCTCTCACCTCGTTACTCGGCTCCTCTCACCTCGTTACTCAGTCCCTCTCACCTCGTTACTCAGTCCCTCTCACCTCGTTACTCGGTCCCTCTCACCTCGTTACTCAGTCCCTCTCACCTCGTTACTCGGCTCCTCTCACCTCGTTACTCAGTCCCTCTCACCTCGTTACTCAGTCCCTCTCACCTCGTTACTTGGCGCCTCTCACCTCGTTACTCGGCTCCTCTCACCTCGTTACTCAGTCCCTCTCACCTCGTTACTCAGTCCCTCTCACCTCGTTACTCAGTCCCTCTCACCTCGTTACTCAGTCCCTCTCGCCTCGTTACTCAGTCCCTCTCACCTCGTTACTCAGTCCCTCTCACCTCGTTACTCAATCCCTCTCACCTCGTTACTCAGTCCCTCTCACCTCGTTACCTGGCGCCTCTCACCTCGTTACTCGGCTCCTCTCACCTCGTTACTCAGTCCCTCTCACCTCGTTACTCAGTCCCTCTCACCTCGTTACTCAGTCCCTCTCACCTCGTTACTCAGTCCCTCTCGCCTCGTTACTCAGTCCCTCTCACCTCGTTACTCGGTCCCTCTCACCTCGTTACTCAGTCCCTCTCACCTCGTTACTCGGCGCCTCTCACCTCGTTACCTGGCGCCTCTCACCTCGTTACTCGGCGCCTCTCACCTCGTTACTCAGTCCCTCTCACCTCGTTACTCGGTGCCTCTCACCTCGTTACTCCGGCGCCTCTCACCTCGTTACTCGGTCCCTCTCACCTCGTTACTCAGTCCCTCTCACCTCGTTACTCAGTCCCTCTCACCTCGTTACTCAGTCCCTCTCACCTCGTTACCTGGCGCCTCTCACCTCGTTACTCAGTCCCTCTCACCTCGTTACTCAGTCCCTCTCACCTCGTTACTCGGCTCCTCTCACCTCGTTACTCGGTCCCTCTCACCTCGTTACTCAGTCCCTCTCACCTCGTTACCTGGCGCCTCTCACCTCGTTACTCAGTCCCTCTCACCTCGTTACTCAGTCCCTCTCACCTCGTTACTCAGTCCCTCTCACCTCGTTACTCGGTCCCTCTCACCTCGTTACTCAGTCCCTCTCACCTCGTTACTCGGTCCCTCTCACCTCGTTACTCAGTCCCTCTCACCTCGTTACTCAGTCCCTCTCACCTCGTTACTCAGTCCCTCTCACCTCGTTACTCAGTCCCTCTCACCTCGTTACTCAGTCCCTCTCACCTCGTTACTCAGTCCCTCTCACCTCGTTACTCAGTCCCTCTCACCTCGTTACTCAGTCCCTCTCACCTCGTTACTCAGTCCCTCTCACCTCGTTACTCAGTCCCTCTCACCTCGTTACTCAGTCCCTCTCGCCTCGTTACTCAGTCCCTCTCACCTCGTTACTCGGTCCCTCTCACCTCGTTACTCAGTCCCTCTCACCTCGTTACTCGGCGCCTCTCACCTCGTTACCTGGCGCCTCTCACCTCGTTACTCGGCGCCTCTCACCTCGTTACTCAGTCCCTCTCACCTCGTTACTCGGTGCCTCTCACCTCGTTACTCCGGCGCCTCTCACCTCGTTACTCGGTCCCTCTCACCTCGTTACTCAGTCCCTCTCACCTCGTTACTCAGTCCCTCTCACCTCGTTACTCGGTCCCTCTCACCTCGTTACTCAGTCCCTCTCACCTCGTTACCTGGCGCCTCTCACCTCGTTACTCAGTCCCTCTCACCTCGTTACTCAGTCCCTCTCACCTCGTTACTCGGCTCCTCTCACCTCGTTACTCGGTCCCTCTCACCTCGTTACTCGGTCCCTCTCACCTCGTTACTCAGTCCCTCTCACCTCGTTACTCGGTCCCTCTCACCTCATTACTCAGTCCCTCTCACCTCGTTACTCGGTCCCTCTCACCTCGTTACTCGGTCCCTCTCACCTCGTTACTCAGTCCCTCTCACCTCGTTACTCGGTCCCTCTCACCTCGTTACTCGGTCCCTCTCACCTCATTACCTGGCGCCAGTCACCTCGTTACTCGGTCCCTCTCACCTCGTTACCTGGCGCCTCTCACCTCGTTACTCGGCTCCTCTCACCTCGTTACTCGGCGCCTCTCACCTCGTTACTCGGCGCCTCTCACCTCGTTACTCGGCGCCTGTCACCTCGTTACCTGGCGCCTCTCACCTCGTTAGCTCCTCTCACCTCGTTACTCGGCGCCTCTCACCTCGTTACTCGGCTCCTCTCACCTCGTTACTCGGCGCTTCTCACCTCGTTACTCGGCTCCTCTCACCTCGTTAGCAGCTCCTCTCACCTCGTTACCTGGCGCCTCTCACCTCGTTAGCAGCTCCTCTCACCTCGTTACCTGGCGCCTCTCACCTCGTTAGCAGCTCCTCTCACCTCGTTACCTGGCGCCTCTCACCTCGTTAGCAGCTCCTCTCGCCTGCGCTGCACGCGCTCAGAACCCGACGACCCGAGTTCGATTCCCGCTCACGATCAACAACGGTGGCGAACAATTGAACCGGTTCCTGGGCCCTCCCCTAGGTCGGCTCGGCCTCAAACGAGTGCGTGGTGGCGGTGCGTAGTAAACGTCGCCACTCGGGGAGACAAAGGCGGCCGGGCGTGGCGGCGGCCCACCCGCTCGTAGATACCGCTCGCTAACAGCGCTCGCCCCACACTGCTGCGAAGGCCACGTGGGGAGGAGGAATCTCTGGCCGTCCCCGCCAGAGCTGTTCGTGGTTTTGTTTTCCAGGCACTGAAGAGAGCAACGAAGGCTCCTCGTTCCTGAACTTCACCCAGAAGGCCCCCAGGAAGCTGTGATGATGCCCCCCCCTGCCCCGACCCCTTGGTGGAGGGCGTCACGCGGAGCGCCCTCCCTGCCTGCAGTTCGTGCCCCCTGTTGTGCACGAGCTGTTAGCGTGGAGTTGGATGGGCGGAGTTTGTTCCACCCCCACTCCACACTACACACTCACCACCCACTCACCACCCACTCCACACTCCACACTCACCACCCACTCACCACCCACTCCACACTCCACACTCACCACCCACTCACCACCCACTCCACACTCACCACCCACTCACCACCCACTCCACACTCACCACCCACTCCACACTCACCACCCACTCCACACTCCACACTCACTCCACACTCACCACCCACTCCACACTCACCACCCACTCACCACCCACTCCACACTCACCACCCACTCCACACTCACCACCCACTCCACACTCACCACCCACTCCACACTCCACACTCACTCCACACTCACCACCCACTCCACACTCACCACCCACTCCCCCGCCCCCACCACTCACCACCCCCCGCCCCCACCACTCACACCCTCGCCCCCACACCACCACTCACACCCCCCACCCACACCACCACTCACACCCCCACTCCACACTCACCACCCACTCCCCCGCCCCCACTCCACACTCACCACCCCCCACTCACACCACCACCCCCCACCCACACCCCCCATCCCCCACTTACCCCCCCACCCCCCACCCAATCCCCCACCCACCCCCCCACGTTCGGCAGTGGCGACGTAGCCGGGAGCTGTACATTTGATCGGCGTTTCTTAATTTAAGTATAAAAAATAAAGTCACAACAGCTTGTGAATGTATAGTCTCCGTGTGTGGCGTTTGTGTTGTACGCATGTTTATGTTGAACTAGTTGGGTTGTGAGTTACATGGGTTGTGTGTTAGTTACATGGGTTGTGTGTTAGTTACATGGGTTGTGTGTTAGTTACATGGGTTGTATGGTAGATGTGTTGTGTGTTACATGGGTTGTGTGTGTTACATGTGTTGTGTGTTAGTTACATGGGTTGTATGGTAGATGTGTTGTGTGTTACATGGGTTGTGTGTGTTACATGTGTTGTGTGTTAGTTACATGTGTTGTATGTTAGTTACATGTGTTGTGTGTTAGATCTGTTGTATGGTAGATTTGTGTGTGAGTTACATGTGTTGTGTGTGTTACATGTGTTGTGTGTTAGTTACATGTGTTGTGTGTTAGATGTGTTGTGTGTTAGTTACATGTGTTGTGTGTTAGATGTGTTGTATGGTAGATGTGTTGTGTGTTAGTTACATGTGTTGTGTGTTAGATGTGTTGTATGGTAGATGTGTTGTGAGTTACATGTGTTGTGTGTGTTACATGTGTTGTGTGTTACATGGGTTGTGTGTTAGTTACATGTGTTGTGTGTTAGTTACATGGGTTGTGTGTTAGTTACATGTGTTGTGTGTTAGTTACATGGGTTGTATGGTAGATGTGTTGTGTGTTAGATGTGTTGTATGGTAGATGTGTTGTGAGTTACATGTGTTGTGTGTGTTACATGTGTTGTGTGTTACATGTGTTGTGTGTTACATGTGTTGTATGGTAGATGTGTTGTGTGTTACATGTGTTGTGTATTAGTTACATGTGTTGTGTGTTAGATGTGTTGTATGGTAGATGTGTTGTGTGTTACATGTGTTGTATGGTAGATGTGTTGTGTATTAGATGTGTTGTATGGTAGATGTGTTGTGAGTTACATGTGTTGTGTGTTAGTTACATGTGTTGTGTGTTAGTTACATGTGTTGTGTGTTACATGTGTTGTGTGTTAGATGTGTTGTGTGTTAGATGGGTTGTGTGTTAGTTACATGTGTTGTGTGTTACATGTGTTGTGTGTTACATGTGTTGTGTGTTAGTTACATGTGTTGTGTGTTACATGTGTTGTGTGTTAGTTACATGTGTTGTGTGTTACATGTGTTGTGTGTTAGATGTGTTGTGTGTTAGATGGGTTGTGTGTTAGTTACATGTGTTGTGTTACATGTGTTGTGTGTTAGTTACATGTGTTGTGTGTTACATGTGTTGTATGGTAGATGTGTTGTGAGTTACATGTGTTGTGTGTTAGTTACATGTGTTGTGTGTTAGATGTGTTGTATGGTAGATGTGTTGTGTGTTAGATGTGTTGTGTGTTAGATGTGTTGTGTGTTAGATGTGTTGTGTGTTACATGTGTTGTATGGTAGATGTGTTGTGTATTAGATGTGTTGTGTGTTAGATGTGTGGTGTGTGTTACATGTGTTGTGTGTTACATGTGTTGTGTTACATGTGTTGTGTGTTACATGTGTTGTGTGTTAGTTACATGTGTTGTGTGTTACATGTGTTGTTAGGTATTCTCCGCACTCTCAAAGTTATTTAGTGTTAATCATAAAATGACTCGTGATTAATGGTTTATCGCACTCCTTATATGGGCATCAAGGGGCGGAGCGTGCTAATGGTTTATTGCCCCCCACTCCTTATATGGGCATCAAGGGGGGCGGTGCGTAGTTAACGGTTTAGCACACCCACTCCTAATATGGGCATCAAGGGGGCGGTGGGGTTTGCGCTGGCGCGCCTTGGTTACCACGGTGACGCGATGTGCGCGCCTTGTATGGGCATCGTGAGCTCGGGGCGAGGTGGGGGTGGGGGAGAGAGCCGGGTGGCTCCTTGCGCGGGGGCCACCGAGGGGCTGAGGGGGGGGTGAGGGGGGGGGCCGCCTACTTATAAGGCGGCGCGCGCGCGCCCGCCGCTCACAACGTCGGCTCTGAGCGCGCGACTGCTGCCCCGCCCCCACTCAGCGGATCTCTGAAGCGATGGTGAGTGGCGAGTACCCCCCCCCCCCTCGTTGTATTCCACAGTGCAGATTAGCATGGGGGGTAGAGGGGGTATAGAATTGACACTACACATTGACGTGGTGGTAGTGGTACTCTAGATGTCACACCAACAGAGGGTTTTACAAGCAGCACTATGGCGGAACGTCACGGCCCTCGCATTGGAAATGCGGTGGCTTGGCTCGCCAGCACACAGACGGTCCGTGTCGTGTGGTGGAGGGTCTGACGACATAACGTGTGGTGGTGGTGGAGGGTCTGACGACATAACGTGTGGTGGTGGTGGAGGGTCTGACGACACAACGTGTGGTGGTGGAGGGTCTGACGACACAACGTGTGGTGGTGGAGGGTCTGACGACACAACGTGTGGTGGTGGAGGGTCTGACGACACGACGTGTGGTGGTGGAGGGTCTGACGACACAACGTGTGGTGGTGGAGGGTCTAACGACACAACGTGTGGTGGTGGAGGGTTTAACGACACAACGTGTGAGTGCATATTGACGCGCTCTAACCCAAACACAACCGATGGACGTTACTACATTTTATATACTCAGCAATTACCTCAGACACTGGTACATGTCACATAGCACGCGTGGAGACGTCTAGGAGATGTTCAGTGTACACGTTAGTGTCATAGTACACGTGGAGATGTCTAGGAGATGTTCAGTGTACACGTTAGTGTCATAGTACACGTGGAGATGTCTAGGAGATGTTCAGTGTGCACGTTAGTGGCATAGTACACGTGGAGATGTCTAGGAGATGTTCAGTGCACACGTTAGTGTCATAGTACACGTGGAGATGTCTAGATGTTCAGTGTACACGTTAGTGTCCTAGTACACGTGGAGATGTGTGGGAGATGTTCAGTGTACACGTTAGTGTCATAGTACACGTGGAGATGTCTAGGAGATGTGTGGGAGATGTCTGGGAGATGTTCAGTGTACACGTGGAGATGTCTAGGAGATGTTCAGTGTACACGTTACTGTCATAGTACACGTGGAGATGTGTGGGAGATGTTCAGTGTGCACGTTAGTGTCATAGTACACGTGGAGATGTCTAGGAGATGTTCAGTGTACACGTTAGTGTCATAGTACACGTGGAGATGTCTAGGAGATGTTCAATGTACACGTTAGTGTCATAGTACACGTGGAGATGTCTAGGAGATGTTCAGTGTACACGTTAGTGTCATAGTACACGTGGAGATGTCTAGGAGATGTGTGGGAGATGTCTAGATGTCTAGGAGATGTGTGGGAGATGTGTGGGGGATGTCTAGATGTGTGGGAGATGTCTGGGAGATGTCTAGGAGATGTGAGGGAGATGTGTGGGAGATGCCTAGGAGATGTGTGGGAGATGTCTGGGAGATGTTCGCCTGCGTGCACGGAGATTCGGGACGTGCTGGTCACTCTGCGCGCCTTGCTCGATCCGCTGCTCGACGAGAACCCCTTTGCTGGGCCTTGCTTCATTGAGCGATGCTCACATTTTGCTAAATCAGCACGGCGGCTGTAGCGTCACACAGCTGCGTGTTACTACAGCTGCGTCGTGTCGGGGAGTCATCATCCAACAGTGGATAGACCACGGCTGATGACGATGATCTGCTACACAGTGTGAGCAACACGCGCTGGGGACCGCGCGGTTCGTACGTCCACCATCATCAGCCGTGGCCGATCCACTGCTGGATGGACATTGTCCTGCACTCCGGTGCTGACCGGGCAGTGTGAATCACTGCAATTGAACGCGTGCACGTGAGAGTTGTGGTGCGTGTTGTGTTGTGTGGATGTCACACCGCACGCCACATTTTTAACCCGCAGTAGGAATACCAGCGACCAATGTCATCCACGATGCAGCCTTTTTTTGGGTGAGATCGCACGGATAGAAACGTTGTCGTGAAACCCGCCGCCACCCGACACAGCCGATTAGTGAGGTATGTCACGGAATACAGAACGTGGACAATTGGTTACGCGTACGGCAGATTGTAAAAGTTGTGGCTTTGCTCTCCCACACACCGACCGTCCTCTTTTTAGAACCTGCAAATATTGCGTCTGTGTGTTGTTCTGTGAGATGATGCCATTGTAGACGATACGACCAGCGTGGTGAAGTATGGTCAAATTACCCCCCCACGTAGATTATAATCGGAGGCCGTCATCCAGCAGTGGATAGCCGCTGCACACACACACACAGTGCTCTGTAGACCACGATAGACTACACACACGGTGCCTCGTGTAGACCACGATAGACTACACACACAGTGCTGTGTAGACCACGATAGACTACACACACAGTGCCTCGTGTAGACCACGATAGACTACACACACACAGTGCCTCGTGTAGACCACGATAGACTACTCACACAGTGCTGTGTAGACCACGATAGACTACACACACACAGTGCCTCGTGTAGACCACGATAGACTACACACACACACAGTGCCTCGTGTAGACCACGATAGACTACACACAGTGATCTGTAGACCACGATAGACTACACACACACAGTGCCTCGTGTAGACCACGATAGACTACACACACAGAGTGCTGTGTAGACCACGATAGACTACACACACACAGTGCTCTGTAGACCACGATAGACTACACACACAGTGCCTCGTGTAGACCACGATAGACTACACACACACAGTGCTGTGTAGACCACGATAGACTACACACACACAGTGCCTCGTGTAGACCACGATAGACTACACACACACAGTGCCTCGTGTAGACCACGATAGACTACACACACAGTGCCTCGTGTAGACCACGATAGCCTACACACACAGTGATCTGTATAGACCACGATAGACTACACACACACAGTGCCTCGTGTAGACCACGATAGACTACACACACACAGTGCCTCGTGTAGACCACGATAGACTACACACACACAGTGCTCTGTAGACCACGATAGACTACACACACACAGTGCCTCGTATAGACCACGATAGACTACACACACACAGTGCCTCGTGTAGACCACGATAGACTACACACACACACAGTGCCTCGTGTAGACCACGATAGACTACACACACACAGTGCTCTGTAGACCACGATAGACTACACACACACAGTGCCTCGTGTAGACCACGATAGACTACACACACAGTGCCTCGTGTAGACCACGATAGACTACACACACACACAGTGCCTCGTGTAGATCACGATAGACTACACACACAGTGCCTCGTGTAGACCACGATAGACTACACACACACAGTGCCTCGTGTAGACCACGATAGACTACACACACACTGCCTCGTGTAGACCACGATAGACTACACACACACACAGTGCTGTGTAGACCACGATAGACTACACACACAGTGCCTCGTGTAGACCACGATAGACTACTCACACACAGTGCCTCGTATAGACCACGATAGACTACACACACAGTGATCTGTATAGACCACGATAGACTACACACACAGTGCCTCGTGTAGACCACGATAGACTACACACACACAGTGCTCCGTATAGACCACGATAGACTACACACACACAGTGCCTCGTGTAGACCACGATAGACTACACACACACAGTGCCTCGTGTAGACCACGATAGACTACACCCACAGTGCCTCGTGTAGACCACGATAGACTACACACACACAGTGCCTCGTGTAGACCACGATAGACTACACACACAGTGCTCTTGTATAGACCACGATAGACTACACACACACAGTGCTGTGTAGACCACGATAGACTACACACACACAGTGCCTCGTGTAGACCACGATAGACTACACACACAGTGCCTCGTGTAGACCACGATAGACTACACACACACAGTGCCTCGTGTAGACCACGATAGACTACACACACACAGTACTGTGTAGACCACGATAGACTACACACACAGTGCCTCGTGTAGACCACGATAGACTACACACACAGTGCTGTGTAGACCACGATAGACTACACACACAGTGCCTCGTGTAGACCACGATAGACTACACACACAGTGCCTCGTGTAGACCACGATAGACTACACACACACAGTGCCTCGTGTAGACCACGATAGACTACACACACACAGTACTGTGTAGACCACGATAGACTACACACACAGTGCCTCGTGTAGACCACGATAGACTACACACACAGTGCTCTGTAGACCACGATAGACTACACACACAGTGCTCTGTAGACCACGATAGACTACACACACAGTGCTGTATAGACCACGATAGACTACTCACACAGTGCCTCGTGTAGACCACGATAGACTACACACACAGTGCCTCGTGTAGACCACGATAGACTACACACACACACTGCCTCGTGTAGACCACGATAGACTACACACAGAGTGCCTCGTGTAGACCACGATAGACTACTCACACACAGTGCCTCGTATAGACCACGATAGACTACACACACACAGTGCTCTTGTATAGACCACGATAGACTACACACACAGTGCTCCGTATAGACCACGATAGACTACTCACACAGTGCCTCGTGTAGACCACGATAGACTACACACACAGTGCTCTGTAGACCATGATAGACTACACACACACAGTGCCTCGTGTAGACCACGATAGACTACACACACACAGTGCTGTGTAGACCACGATAGACTACACACACACAGTGCTCCGTATAGACCACGATAGACTACACACACACAGTGCTGTGTAGACCACTATAGACTACACACACAGTGCCTCGTGTAGACCACGATAGACTACACACACAGTGCCTCGTGTAGACCACGATAGACTACACACACACAGTGCCTCGTGTAGACCACGATAGACTACACACACAGTGCTGTGTAGACCACTATAGACTACACACACAGTGCCTCGTGTAGACCACGATGTGTGTGTGAGTGAGGCTGTGTGAGTGAGAGTGAGGCTGTGTGTGAGTGAGGCTGTGTGTGAGTGAGGCTGTGTGTGAGTGAGGCTGTGTGTGAGTGAGGCTGTGTGTGTGAGGCTGTGTGTGAGCGAGGCTGTGTGTGTGAGAGTGAGGCTGTGTGTGAGTGAGGCTGTGTGAGTGTGAGTGAGGCTGTGTGAGTGTGAGTGAGGCTGTGTGAGTGAGTGAGGCTGTGTGTGAGTGACTGAGGCTGTGTGTGAGTGAGACTGTGTGTGAGTGAGGCTGTGTGTGAGTGAGTGAGGCTGTGTGTGAGTGAGGCTGTGTGTGAGTGAGGCTGTGTGTGAGTGAGGCTGTGTGTGTGAGAGTGAGGCTGTGTGCGAGTGAGAGTGAGGCTGTGTGAATGTGAGTGAGGCTGTGTGAGAGTGAGGCTGTGTGTGTGAGAGTGAGTCTGTGTGTGAGTGAGGCTGTGTGTGTGTGAGTGAGGCTGTGTCCGAGTGAGAGTGAGGCTGTGTGTGAGTGAGGCTGTGTGTGAGTGAGGCTGTGTGTGAGTGAGGCTGTGCGTGTGAGAGTGAGGCTGTGTGTGAGTGAGGCTGTGTGAGTGTGAGTGAGGCTGTGTGAGTGTGAGTGAGGCTGTGTGAGTGAGTGAGGCTGTGTGTGAGTGAGTGAGGCTGTGTGTGTGTGTGAGTGAGGCTGTGTGTGAGTGAGGCTGTGTGTGAGTGAGGCTGTGTGTGAGTGAGGCTGTGTGTGAGTGAGGCTGTGTGTGAGTGAGGCTGTGTGTGAGTGAGACTGTGTGTGAGTGAGGCTGTGTGAGTGAGAATGAGGCTGTATGTGAGTGTGAGTGAGGCTGTGTGTGAGTGAGGCTGTGTGTGAGTGAGGCTGTGTGTGAGTGAGTGAGGCTGTGTGTGAGTGAGGCTGTGTGTGAGTGAGGCTGTGTGTGAGTGAGGCTGTGTGTGAGGCTGTGTGTGAGTGTGAGTGAGGCTGTGTGTGAGTGAGAGTGAGGCTGTGTGTGAGTGAGGCTGTGTGTGAGTGAGGCTGTGTGTGAGTGTGAGTGAGGCTGTGTGTGAGTGAGGCTGTGTGTGAGTGAGGCTGTGAGTGAGGCTGTGTGTGAGTGAGGCTGTGTGTGAGTGAGGCTGTGTGTGAGTGAGTAAGGCTGTGTGTGAGTGAGGCTGTGTGTGAGTGTGAGTGAGGCTGTGTGTGAGTGAGGCTGTGTGAGTAACCGCACACCCCCTGCTGCTGCTGTATGTTCGCAGGCTGCTGTTTCTGCAATCGCGCTGTTCCTGGCGGTCTCCATAGCCTGCGTGAACGCGCAGGTCAGCTGCCGCACCCACACTCACCCACACACCCACAGGCACCCACACACCCACACACAGTCACCCACACACAGTCACCCACACACACCCACACACCCACACCCACAGGCACCCACAGACACACCCACACACACCCACACACAGTCACCCACAGGCACCCACACACACACCCACACACCCACAGGCACCCACACACAGTCACCCACAGGCACACACCCACACACAGTCACCCACACACCACACACCCACACACACCCACACACAGTCACCCACAGGCACCCACACACACACAGTCACCCACAGGCACACACAGGCAAAAACACACACCCACAGGTACCCACGCACACCCACAGGCACCTACACACCCACAGGCACCTACACACCCACAGGCATCCACAAACCACACACACAGTCACCCACACACACGCACAGGCACCCACACACACCCACAGGCACCCATACACCACACACACACAGTCACCCACACACCATACACCCACACACCCACAGGCACCCACCCACACGCACAGGCACCCACACACAGGCACCCACACACACCCACAGGCACCCACACACCCACAGGCACCCACACACCCACAGGCACCCACAAACCACACACACACAGTCACCCACACACACCCACAGGCACCCACACACACCCACAGACACCCACACACCCACAGGCACCCACAAACCACACACACACAGTCACCCACAGGCACACACAGGCAAAAACACACACCCACAGGCACCCACACACACCCACAGGCACCCACACACCACACACACACCCACAGGCACCCACACACACCCATAGGCACCCACACACCACACACACACCCACAGTCACCCACACACACAGTCACCCACACACACCCAAAGGCACCCACATAAAGACAAATATCCCCCCCCCCGTATAGCCTTAACAGGCTGTTGGGGCAAGGGCTGTCAGGGCCCATCCATTCAGTCCGCACGCATGGAGTGGGGAGTGGGGGGTGAACCCGAACGCTTTCGCCTGCGTATGGGAGGGGGGGGGGTCTACTGTTTATTTCTGTTTATTTATTTTGTCAGTGTGCGCATAGGAAACGGGGGTGGGGGGTGAAGCCTCGATAATAATTTGTCTACATTGGCCTTCAAATGAGTGAGATAGTCCGCCGGTGGACTGTTTGCTTAGGCACGTGAATATTATTGATCCTTGATCGTTTCTGCGTGGATTAAATAGCGGCCGTTCTATAGGATTCTGGAAGGGGGAGGGTGTAACAAGTCCGCGTGCAGACAGGGAGGGGGTTAGGGGTCACGTCGTGACAGACCCCTGCGTCCATACTCAATGGGTGGCTCCTGAGCGAGTAGCAGCAGCAGCGCCTGCTGCTGTGGCGTCAGCCGGCACCACACGAGGTGGGGGGGGTTGGCCAGCACCACCACTCCCGGCCAGCACCACCACGCCCGGCCAGCACCACCACGCCCGGCCAGCACCACCACGCCCGGCCAGCGCCACCACGCCCGGCCCTCAGAGGTTGCTGGAAGTCGCTGACAGCACTTGGCCCTGCGGTCTGTGTAGGGGGACCTTTGTCTTTGTGTGCCGTGTTGATGTTGCGCGCTGGGCGAAGCAGGCCGCTCCTGCAGGCGGCCGCCGGGAATTCTCTCAGAGTGTAGGAATGCGTGCACGTCACAGCGGGGGTGGGGGTGGTGTGGGGGGTGGTGGGTGGGTGTGGAGGGTGGTGGGTGGTGGGTGGGGGTGGTGGTGGGGGTGAGTGTGGGGGGTGAGTGTGGGGGTGAGTGTGGGGGTGAGTGTGTGGGTGAGTGTGGGGGTGAGTGTGTGGGTGAGTGTGGGGGTGGTGGTGGGGGTGAGTGTGGGGGGTGGTGGTGGTGGTGGGGGTGAGTGTGGGGGTGAGTGTGGGGGTGAGTGTGGAGGGTGAGTGTGGGGGTGAGTGTGGGGGGTGAGTGTGGGGGTGAGTGTGGGGGGTGAGTGTGGGGGTGAGTGTGGGGGGTGAGTGTGGGGGGTGAGTGTGGGGGTGAGTGTGGGGGTGAGTGTGGGGGGTGAGTGTGGGGGGTGAGTGTGGGGGGTGAGTGTGGGGGTGAGTGTGGGGGGTGAGTGTGTGGTGAGTGTGGGGGTGAGTGTGTGGTGAGTGTGGGGGGTGAGTGTGGAGGGTGAGTGTGTGGTGAGTCTGTGGGGGTGATTGTGGGGGTGAGTGTGTGGTGAGTGTGGCGGGTGAGTGTGGCGGTGAGTGTGGGCGTGGTGAGGGTGAGCGAGGGTGGTGATGCAGGCTGTGGGTGACACTCGGCGGGGCGTCTGTGCAGTGCTCACGAAGCGCCTCCTTCCTTGTCAGTTGCTCCATCCCCTTGTCTCCGCGTCTCTCCGCTCAGCCGCCAGTCCGCTTGTCTCTCTGTCTCTATGCTAGGTTGTCTGTCTGTCTCTATGCTAGGTTGTCTGTCTGTCTGTCTCTATGCTAGGTTGTCTGTCTGTCTGCTAGGTTGCCTGTCTCTATGCTAGGTTGCCTGTCTCTATGCTAGGTTGTCTGTCTGTCTCTATGCTAGGTTGCCTGTCTCTATGCTAGGTTGTCTGTCTCTCTGTCTGCCTGTCTCTATGCTAGGTTGTCTGTCTCTATGCTAGGTTGTCTGTCTCTCTGTCTGCCTGTCTCTATGCTAGGTTGTCTGTCTCTATGCTAGGTTGCCTGTCTCTCTGTCTGCCTGTCTCTATGCTAGGTTGTCTGTCTGTCTCTATGCTAGGTTGCCTGTCTTTATGCTAGGTTGCCTGTTTCTATGCTAGGTTGCCTGTCTCTCTGTCTGCCTCTCTATGCTAGGTTGCCTGTCTCTATGCTAGGTTGTCTGTCTCTCTGTCTGCCTGTCTCCCTAGGTTGCCTGTCTCTATGCTAGGTTGTCTGTCTGCCTGCCTGTCTCTCTGTCTGCCAGCATATGTCTGCTAGGTTGCCTGTCTCTCTGCTAGGTTGTCTGTCTACCTGCCTGTTGTCTGCCTGTCTGCCTGCATCTGTCTGCATCTCTGTCAGTGTTATCCATTTGTCCATGTGCTTGCATGTCTGCTCCATTATACGCACAGAAGTGTGTGGATCACGTGAGTCTATGGGTCTCTGTGTAAGTCTATGGGTCACGTGAGTCTATGGGTCCCTGTGTAAGTCTATGGATCACGTGACTCTATGGGTCTCTGTGTAAGTCTATGGGTCACGTGAGTCTATGGGTCTCTATGTAAGTCTATGGATCACGTGAGTCTATGGGTCCCTGTGTAAGTCTATGGATCACGTGAGTCTATGGGTCTCTGTGTAAGTCTATGGGTCACGTGAGTCTATGGGTCTCTGTGTAAGTCTATGGATCACGTGAGTCTATGGGTCTCTGTGTAAGTCTATGGATCACGTGAATCTATGGGTCTCTGTGTACGTCTATGGATCACGTGAGTCTATGGGTCTCTGTGTAAGTCTATGGATCACGTGAGTCTATGGGTCTCTATGTAAGTCTATGGATCACGTGAGTCTATGGGTCTCTGTGTAAGTCTATGGGTCACTGTGTAAGTCTATGGATCACGTGAGTCTATGGGTCTCTGTGTAAGTCTATGGATCACGTAAGTCTATGGGTCTCTGTGTAAGTCTATGGATCACGTGAGTCTATGGGTCCCTGTGTAAGTCTATGGATCACGTGAGTCTATGGATCACGTGAGTCTATGGGTCTCTGTGTAAGTCTATGGATCACGTGAGGCTATGGGTCTCTGTGTAAGTCTATGGGTCACTGTGTAAGTCTATGGATCACGTGAGTCTATGGGTCTCTGTGTAAGTCTATGGATCACGTGAGTCTATGGGTCTCTATGTAAGTCTATGGGTCTCTATGTAAGTCTATGGATCACGTGAGTCTATGGATCACGTGAGTCTATGGAGAAGAACGGGCGGGGCTGTGGAGCTGCCACCAACGCAGCGCAGAGGGATGAGAGGGGAGAGCGAAGGAGGAGAGCGATGGGGGAGACGTGGGGAGAGAGTGGAGGAGATGGGGAGGCGGTGTGAAGAGAGCGAGGCAGATGGGCGAGAAGACATGAAAGCAGAGAGACATAGACGCTGTGTACATGTCGCTAATTCGAGTCAACACGCAGGCACACGTGGAGAGACTTGAGAGAGTTCCGACGAGATGAGTGCAGCGGGGGGAGTCTGGGACAGGAATCACGGCGCGCGCCCACATCGGCCTCTGACTCCCTCGCTCCCTCCATTGCTCCCGCATTGAAGTCTCGGCCGACACAGTGGGGGCGCATGGGCGAGTGTGTGTTGAATATTGCAGTGAATTTGTGTGTGTGTGTGAATATTACAGTGAATTTGTGTGTGTGAATGTTACAGTGAATTTGTGTGTGTTGAATATTGGAGTGAGTTTGTGTGTGTGAATATTACAGTGAATTTGTGTGCGTGAATATTACAGTGAATTTGTGTGTGTGAATGTTACAGTGAATTTGTGTGTGTGTGAATATTACAGTGAGTTTGTGTGTGTGAATATTACAGTGAATTTGTGTGCGTGAATATTACAGTGAATTTGTGTGTGTGAATATTACAGTGAATGTATGTGCGTGTGTGTTGAATATTACAGTGAATTTGTGTGCGTGAATATTACAGTGAATTTGTGTGCGTGTGTGTTGAATATTACAGTGAGTTTGTGTGTGTGTTGAATATTACAGTGAATTTGTGTGCGTGTGTGTTGAATATTACAGTGAATTTGTGTGTGTGAATATTACAGTGAATTTGTGTGTGTTGAATATTAAAGTGAATTTGTGTGTGTTGAATATTAGAGTGAGTTTGTGTGCGTGTTGAATATTAGAGTGAATGTGTGTGTTGAATATTAGAGTGAGTTTGTGTGTGTGTTGAATATTAGAGTGAATGTGTGTGTTGAATATTAGATTGAGTTTGTGTGTGTGTTGAATATTAGAGTGAGTCTGTGTGTGTTGAATATTAGAGTGAGTTTGTGTGTGTTGAATATTAGAGTGAGTTTGTGTGTGTTGAATTTTAGAGTGAATTTGTGTGTGTGTTGAATATTAGAGTGAGTTTGTGTGCATGTTGAATATTAGTGAATGTGTGTGTTGACTATTAGAGTGAATTTGTGTGTGTTGAATATTAGAGTGAATGTGTGTGTGTGTTGAATATTAGAGTGAATGTGTGTATGTTGAATATTATAGTTAATTTGTGTATGTTGAATATTATAGTTAATTTGTGTGTGTTCAATATTATAGTTAATTTGTGTGTGTGTGATGTGCAAACATCGCCACTGGGGAGACAAAGGCGGCCGGGCGTGGTGCTGGCCACCCACCCCCTCGTGTGCCGTGCCGGCCTTCATAGGTGCTCGCTAACAGCACTTGCCCCTACAGTCTGTTAAGGCTACACGGGGGATCTTTGTCGTGTATGTGTTGTGTATGTGTTGTGTATGTGTCGTGTATGTATTGTGTATGTGTTGTGTATGTGTTGTGTATGTGTTGTGTATGTGTCGTGTATGTGTCGTGTATGTGTCGTGTATGTATTGTGTATGTATTGTGTATGTGTCATGTATGTGTCGTGTGTCGGGAGTGGTGGCGCAGCGGTTAGCGCACTGCACTATGAACCCCGCGACCCGAGTTCCATCCCCGCTCACGGCCACCATCCCGAGTCAGAATCCTCGAAACCGGTCCCCGTGGCCCTCCCCTAGGTCTGCTGAGCCTGAACGGAGCGCCTGGTGCGGTGTAGCGAAAACATCGCCACTGGGGAGACAAAGGCGGCCGTGCGGCTAATGGGATGTGTGTGTGTGTGCTGTGTGTGGAGGGATGTGTGTGTGTGTGGTGTGTGTGTTCTGTGTGTGTGTGTGTTCTGTGTGTGTGTGTTCTGTGTGTGTGTGTGTTCTGTGTGTGTTCTGTGTGTGTGTGTGTGTTCTGTGTGTGTGTTCTGTGTGGAAGGATGTGCGTGTTCTGTGTGTGTGTGTTCTGTGTGGAGGGATGTGCGTGTTCTGTGTGTTATTTGTGTGTGTGTGTGTGTGTTCTGTGTGGAGGGATGTGTGTGTGTGTGTTCTGTGTGGAGGGATGTGTGTGTTCTGTGTGTGTGTGTTCTGTGTGGAGGCGTGTGTGTGTTCTGTGTGGAGGGATGTGTGCGTGAGACGGGTGTAGTCTGTTTGTTGGTTCTATGGCTGAGGACGATTCCTTTGATCTGGGTTTGTGCAGCTGGGTTTGTAGTGAAACCCACTGGCGTGTTGCAACCTACTGGTGTGGTGAAACCCACTGGTGTGGTGAGCACGCTGGTGTGGTGAGTACGCTGGTGTGGTGAGCACGCTGGTGTGGTGAGCACGCTGGTGTGGTGAGGACACTGGTGTGGTGAGCACGCTGGTGTGGTGAGCACGCTGGTGTGGTGAGCACGCTGGTGTGGTGAGGACGCTGGTGTGGTGAGCACGCTGGTGTGGTGAGGACGCTGGTGTGGTGAGGACGCTGGTGTGGTGAGGACACTGGTGTGGTGAGCACGCTGGTGTGGTGAGCACGCTGGTGTGGTGAGGACGCTGGTGTGGTGAGCACGCTGGCGTGGTGAGCACGCTGGTGTGGTGAGCACGCTGGTGTGGTGAGCACGCTGGTGTGGTGAGCACGCTGGCGTGGTGAGCACGCTGGTGTGAGTGCTGCGTGTGTTCAGTGTTCAGTGTGAATGTTTGGTCACCTGCTTCCTCCAGTTGTTGTCTGGACCCCCCTCCATCTGTGTGCCCTCCAAATAACGTCAGGGTGGTGGTGGTGGCGGTGGTGGTGGTGGTGGAGGTGGTGGGGGTGGTGGTGGTGGCAGTGGTGGGGGTGGTGGTGGTGGTGGCGGTGGTGGCGGTGGCGGTGGTGGCGGTGGTGGTGGCGGTGGTGGTGGTGGCACTCGCCCCACACAGCAACACGTGCCTCGGTTCGATTCCCCACTCGGGGGCCTTCCTGTAGAACAGGGGGGAGATCACACAAACTCCACTCACTGTAGCACATGGGGAGATCATACAAACTCCACTCACTCTGTAGAACAGGGAGAGATCACACAAACTCCACTCACTCTCACTCTGTAGAACAGGGGGAGATCACACAAACTCCACTCACTCACTCACTCTGTAGAACAGGGTGAGATCACACAAACTCCACTCACTCTGTAGAACAGGGGGAGATCACACAAACTCCACTCACTCTGTAGAACAGGGGGAGATCACACAAACTCCACTCACTCTGTAGAACAGGGGGAGATCACACAAACTCCACTCTGTGAACAGGGGGAGATCACAAACTCCACTCTGTGAACAGGGGGAGATCACACAAACTCCACTCACTCACTCTGTAGAACAGGGGGAGATCACACAAACTCCACTCACTCTGTAGAACAGGGGGAGATCACACAAACTCCACTCACTCACTCTGTAGAACAGGGGGAGATCACACAAACGCCACTCACTCTGTGAACAGGGGGAGATCACACAAACTCCACTCACTCACTTTGTAGAACAGGGGGAGATCACACAAACTCCACTCACTCTGTAGAACAGGGGGAGATCACACAAACTCCACTCATTCACTCTGTAGAACAGGGGGAGATCATACAAACTCCACTCACTCACTCTGTAGAACAGGGGGAGATCACACAAACTCCACTCTGAACAGGGGGAGTACACAAATTCCACTCACTCTGTGCACAGGAGGAGATCACACAAACTCCACTCACTCTGTAGAACAGGGGGAGATCACACAAACTCCACTCACTCACTCTGTAGAACAGGGGGAGATCACACAAACTCCACTCACTCACTCTGTAGAACAGGGGGAGATCACACAAACTCCACTCACTCACTCTGTAGAACAGGGGGAGATCACACAAACTCCACTCACTCTGTAGAACAGGGGGAGATCACACAAACTCCACTCACTCTGTGAACAGGGGGAGATCACACAAACTCCACTCACTCACTCTGTAGAACAGGGGGAGATCACACGAACGCCACTCACTCTGTAGAACAGGGGGAGATCACACAAACTTCACTCACTCTGTGAACAGGGGGAGATCACACAAACTCCACTCACTCACTCTGTAGAACAGGGGGAGATCACACAAACGCCACTCACTCTGTGAACAGGGGGAGATCACACAAACCCCACTCACTCACTTTGTAGAACAGGGGGAGATCACACAAACTCCACTCACTCTGTAGAACAGGGGGAGATCACACAAACTCCACTCACTCACTCTGTAGAACAGGGGGAGATCACACAAACTCCACTCACTCACTCTGTAGAACAGGGGGAGATCATACAAACTCCACTCACTCACTCTGTAGAACAGGGGGAGATCACACAAACTCCACTCTGTGAACAGGGGGAGATCACACAAACTCCACTCACTCTGTAGAACAGGGGGAGATCACACAAACTCCACTCACTCAGTGTAGAACAAGGGGAGATCACACAAACTCCACTCACTCTGTAGAACAGGGGAGATCACACAAACTCCACTCACTCACTTTGTAGAACAGGGGGAGATCACACAACTCCACTCACTCTGTAGAACAGGGGGAGATCACACAAACTCCACTCACTCACTCTGTAGAACAGGGGGAGATCACACAAACTCCACTCACTCACTCTGTAGAACAGGGGGAGATCATACAAACTCCACTCACTCACTCTGTAGAACAGGGGGAGATCACACAAACTCCACTCACTCTGTAGAACAGGGGGAGATCACACAAACTCTACTCACTCTGTAGAACAGGGGGAGATCACACAAACTCCACTCACTCTGTAGAACAGGGGAGATCACACAAACTCCACTCACTCTGTGAACAGGGGGAGATCACACAAACTCCACTCACTCACTCTGTAGAACAGGGGGAGATCACACAAACTCCACTCACTCTGTGAACAGGGGGAGATCACACAAACTCCACTCACTCACTTTGTAGAACAGGGGGAGATCACACAAACTCCACTCACTCTGTAGAACAGGGGGAGATCACACAAACTCCACTCACTCACTCTGTAGAACAGGGGGAGATCACACAAACTCTACTCACTCACTCTGTAGAACAGGGGGAGATCATACAATCTCCACTCACTCACTCTGTAGAACAGGGGGAGATCACACAAACTCCACTCACTCTGTAGAACAGGGGGAGATCACACAAACTCCACTCACTCTGTCAACAGGGGGAGATCACACAAACTCCACTCACTCTGTAGAACAGGGGGAGATCACACAAACTCCACTCACTCACTCTGTAGAACAGGGGGAGATCACACAAACTCCACTCACTCTGTGAACAGGGGGAGATCACACAAACTCCACTCACTCACTTTGTAGAACAGGGGGAGATCACACAAACTCCACTCACTCACTCTGTAGAACAGGGGGAGATCACACAAACTCCACTCACTCACTCTGTAGAACAGGGGGAGATCATACAAACTCCACTCACTCACTCTGTAGAACAGGGGGAGATCACACAAACTCCACTCACTCACTCTGTTCAACAGGGGGAGATCACACAAACTCCACTCACTCTGTAGAACAGGGGGAGATCACACAAACTCCACTCACTCTGTAGAACAGGGGGAGATCACACAAACTCCACTCACTCACTCTGTAGAACAGGGGGAGATCACACAAACTCCACTCACTCTGTAGAACAGGGGGAGATCACACAAACTCCACTCATTCACTCTGTAGAACAGGGGGAGATCACACAAACTCCACTCACTCTGTGAACAGGGGGAGATCACACAAACCCCACTCACTCACTCTGTAGAACAGGGGGAGATCACACAAACTCCACTCACTCTGTAGAACAGGGGGAGATCACACAAACTCCACTCATTCACTCTGTAGAACAGGGGGAGATCACACAAACTCCACTCACTCTGTGAACAGGGGGAGATCACACAAACCCCACTCACTCACTCTGTAGAACAGGGGGAGATCATACAAACTCCACTCACTCACTCTGTGAACAGGGGGAGATCACACAAACTCCACTCACTCACTTTGTAGAACAGGGGGAGATCACACAAACTCCACTCACTCACTCTGTAGAACAGGGGGAGATCACACAAACTCCACTCACTCACTCTGTAGAACAGGGGGAGATCACACAAACTCCACTCACTCACTCTGTAGAACAGGGGGAGATCACACAAACTCCACTCACTCTGTGAACAGGGGGAGATCACACAAACCCCACTCACTCACTCTGTAGAACAGGGGGAGATCACACAAACTCCACTCACTCTGAAGAACAGGGGGAGATCACACAAACTCCACTCACTCACTTTGTAGAACAGGGGGAGATCACACAAACTCCACTCACTCACTCTGTAGAACAGGGGGAGATCACACAAACTCCACTCACTCACTCTGTAGAACAGGGGGAGATCACACAAACTCCACTCACTCACTCTGTAGAACAGGGGGAGATCACACAAACTCCACTCAC
Source organism: Petromyzon marinus (assembly GCF_048934315.1). Taxonomy (NCBI): domain Eukaryota; kingdom Metazoa; phylum Chordata; class Hyperoartia; order Petromyzontiformes; family Petromyzontidae; genus Petromyzon; species Petromyzon marinus. The sequence continues at coordinate 530,084 of NC_133728.1, read as the reverse complement.
TCACTCTGTAGAACAGGGGGAGATCATACAAACTCCACTCACTCACTCTGTAGAACAGGGGGAGATCACACAAACTCCACTCACTCACTCTGTAGAACAGGGGGAGATCACACAAACTCCACTCACTCTGTGAACAGGGGGAGATCACACAAACCCCACTCACTCACTCTGTAGAACAGGGGGAGATCACACAAACTCCACTCACTCTGAAGAACAGGGGGAGATCACACAAACTCCACTCACTCACTTTGTAGAACAGGGGGAGATCACACAAACTCCACTCACTCACTCTGTAGAACAGGGGGAGATCACACAAACTCCACTCACTCACTCTGTAGAACAGGGGGAGATCACACAAACTCCACTCACTCACTCTGTAGAACAGGGGGAGATCACACAAACTCCACTCACTCACTCTGTAGAACAGGGGGAGATCATACAAACTCCACTCACTCACTCTGTAGAACAGGGGGAGATCACACAAACTCCACTCACTCACTCTGTTCAACAGGGGGAGATCACACAAACTCCACTCACTCTGTAGAACAGGGGGAGATCACACAAACTCCACTCACTCTGTAGAACAGGGGGAGATCACACAAACTCCACTCACTCACTCTGTAGAACAGGGGGAGATCACACAAACTCCACTCACTCTGTGAACAGGGGGAGATCACACAAACCCCACTCACTCACTCTGTAGAACAGGGGGAGATCACACAAACTCCACTCACTCTGAAGAACAGGGGGAGATCACACAAACTCCACTCACTCACTTTGTAGAACAGGGGGAGATCACACAAACTCCACTCACTCACTCTGTAGAACAGGGGGAGATCACACAAACTCCACTCACTCACTCTGTAGAACAGGGGGAGATCACACAAACTCCACTCACTCACTCTGTAGAACAGGGGGAGATCACACAAACTCCACTCACTCACTCTGTAGAACAGGGGGAGATCATACAAACTCCACTCACTCACTCTGTAGAACAGGGGGAGATCACACAAACTCCACTCACTCACTCTGTTCAACAGGGGGAGATCACACAAACTCCACTCACTCTGTAGAACAGGGGGAGATCACACAAACTCCACTCACTCTGTAGAACAGGGGGAGATCACACAAACTCCACTCACTCACTCTGTAGAACAGGGGGAGATCACACAAACTCCACTCACTCTGTAGAACAGGGGGAGATCACACAAACTCCACTCATTCACTCTGTAGAACAGGGGGAGATCACACAAACTCCACTCACTCTGTGAACAGGGGGAGATCACACAAACCCCACTCACTCACTCTGTAGAACAGGGGGAGATCACACAAACTCCACTCACTCTGTAGAACAGGGGGAGATCACACAAACTCCACTCATTCACTCTGTAGAACAGGGGGAGATCACACAAACTCCACTCACTCTGTGAACAGGGGGAGATCACACAAACCCCACTCACTCACTCTGTAGAACAGGGGGAGATCATACAAACTCCACTCACTCACTCTGTAGAACAGGGGGAGATCACACAAACTCCACTCACTCTGTAGAACAGGGGGAGATCACACAAACTCCACTCACTCTCTCACTATGAGAACATGCAAACTGCGCCCGAGTCTGGAATCGAACCCGGACCCCCTCTTGCTGTGATGCCCGTGAAGAGTGGAGGCTGCGGGATTGTTCCCAGGCTCCCTCCCCTCCTGCTTGAATGGCAGCCCAGAGCAACAGGATGTGGAGACTGGAACCACGTGTGGGGGGGGGGGGGCCCTGCCTTGTACCCAGCGTGCCTCACCGCACAGGCGGAGTGGGGAGGGAGTCCGCACGGTGCCAACCCGCGCCACTCTCGCCCCCCACCTCGTGTTGCCGTGACAACCTTCAGGGGGTGCTGCTTGCCACTTGCCCCGACTTCCCACTACGATACCGGGGGGGGGGGGGGGGGGGGGGCTTTGTCCTTCTATATACGGAGGTATTGTGTGTGTTGTGTATGTTGTGTGTGTGTATGTTGTGTGTGTGTGGTGTGTGTGGTGTGTGTGGTGTGTGTGGTGTGTGTTGTGTGTATGTTGTGTGTGTGTGTTTATGTTTATATTGTATGTGTGTTGTGTGTATGTTGTGTGTGTTGTGTGTATTGTATATGAAACCACGACTTAAATATATAATAAGCTTGTGCCGGAGGCCCCGGGGGGACAGGCGTCTATGACTTCTCCTGGCCAAACCCCAATTGGCGGAGCCAGGAGATTGAATCTCTACCCTCGGGGCTCCTCCAGAAACAGCAAAAAGCCACTTCGTGTGGCCACGTGGAATGTTCGAACGCTCACTGCGGAGGAGAGGCTGCCACTCCTCTGTCGGGAGCTGGACCGGTACCGCCTGGATCTCTGTGGCATTCAGGAGGTCCAGTGGACCGGCTCTGGCTCCTGCCACCATGAGGGGTGGACAGTCCTCTACTCGGGGCAGCAGACTGCCAAACAACAGGGTGTGGCTCTTCTTTTGAACAAAAGAATGAAGGGGGTGTAGGAGCGTGGCGGTGAGGTGTGGGAAGCTGTAAGCCCCAGGCTACTTTGGGCTCGCCTTCCCATCAACCGGAGGCGAGGAGTGGTGGTCGTGGTTACTTATGCCCCCAACGAAGAAGAAAATCCGTGGAGGGATGCAGGCAAAGCCGATGAGTCAGATGCCTTCTATGACCTCCTGTCACAGGTGCTGGCTAAAGTGGCCCCTCGGGATAGAGTCATCTTGTTGGGTGACTTCAATACCCGAGTTGGTCATGATGCTGGCACCTGGTCTGGAGTGATTGGAGGGCATGGGCCAGATCAGCTCAATAACAACGGTAGGAGGCTGCTAGATTTTTGTGCAGCCCATGGGCTTGTAATTACCAACACGCTGTTCCGGCATTGGCGCATCCACACAACATCATGGATGCATGCCGGGTCCAAGCAAGAACATCTGCTGGACTACATAGTAACGGACCAGCAGATGCGAGCCCATGTCCTTGACACCAGGACCTACCGTGTTCCACTCCGGTTGTGGGTGTACACCCAGGACCCCATTCCAACCTAAAGTGGCCTGGTCTCAGTTATCTGATGAAAGTTGCAAGCGAGAATTTCATCATCGCGCGCGTCTGGGGTTGGCATCGTCCCCCACTCCTCCTGATGTCGAGGGTAAATGGGTGAGGTTTAGGACTGTGACTCATGTAGCTGCAATGGCTGCTTTGGGTACGCGGTCCAGACCTCCCAAGAGACCCTGGCTGACAGAGGAGGTGTTCAGGATGGTTGAGAAAAAGCGACAGGCCCACTGTCATCGGCTACAGAATCCCACGTCAGAGAATGAGGAGGCTTACCGCAGCCTTCGCTCGGAGGTTCGGAGAGGCGTGAGGCGCTGCAAGGATGGGTGGTGGTCGCGGGTTGCTGAGGAGATGGAGTCTGCCTCAGTGGCCCGCGATCACAAATCTCTATTTAACTCCATCATAAAAGTAACCTGCAGCGCCACACCTATTACCATCATTAGGGGAAAAAATAGTGATCCAATCTCTGACCCCCAGGAACATGTTTGCAGATTTTTTGAGCATTTCTGTGATATCCTGGGGGAGGGAAAATCCCTCAGCCAGGAAAACATCGTGGCACAAAGTAGGGATGACTCTGCTGAGGCTGCAGTGCCTCAAATATTGGAATAAGTCACCCCCTGTGAGTGGCTGGCTGAGGTGCCATCTGTTGAGGAAGTACTGAGGGCGATCCGGAGTCTGAGACCAGGAAAGGCACCGGGTAGAGATGCTCTCCCAAGCGAAATGCTGAGGGAGGGTGGCGTTTGTGCACAGACTGCCCTATATGACATCATAACAACAGTCTGGACCAATCGACAGGTTCCGCAGGATTGGAAGGATTCCCTGGTGGTCCCCCTCTTTAAGAAGGGGGACCCCACAGACTGTAACAACTACAGGGGCATCTCACTCCTCAGTGTTCCAGGAAAGGTCCTGGCAAGGATTGTTCAACATCGCCTTGACAGGCACGCTGAGGAGAGGCTTGCGAAGCCCCAATGCGGTTTCAAGAAAGGGCGGTCCTACACAGATGCCATATATTATGTCCGCCTGCTACAGCAGAGGTGTAGGAAATTCCAACAAGACCTACATCTCTGCTTTATTGACCTGGTCAAGGCCTATGATACCATCAGTAGGCCTGGGCTCTGGGTTGTTCTTCGTGCTTTTGGAGTCCCTGACCGCCTGCTCACGATCATTAAGGACCATCATGATGGTGAGTGGGCCCGGGTAAAACTACGTGGCCGGGAGTCCGAGCCATTCCCTGTACACCTTGGGGTGCGACAGGGATGTCCTCTGGCTCCCACATTATTTAACATCTATTTTGACCACGTAGTTCGTGAATCCTTCAATAGCTGTACTGGGGGAATCTCCATTTGGTACAGATATAATGGGAGGCTGATCGATGCCCAGGTGCGGTCAAGGGATGGCTCCCTATTGCTCAACCACGTTATGTATGCCGATGACTTGGTAATAGCTGCTCATTCAGAGGAGGAGTTGGAGATGCTGCTGCTGAGACTGGAGCGCGCCACTAAGAGATGGGGCCTTACCATCAGCCCCACAAAACTAAGCACCTGAGGAGTGAGATGCCCCAACTCCCAATCGGTGATGGGGCATTTGTGGAGAGAGTGGAGAGTTTCCCATACCTGGGCAGTGTGCTTATTACCGGCTCCAGTTTAACAGCAGAGGTCTCACTCCGAATCAGTCGAGCGGAAATATCTTTTCATCGGTTGTGTAACGTTGTGTGGAAGCTACCTGGTCTGTCGCTCCGCACTAAGCTTCAGGTCTTCTCGGCCACGGTCATTCCCTCCCTTCTCTATGCTTGCAAAACGTGGACCCCCCTAATGGAAGGCAGTGTGTGTGTGAAGGCAGTGTGTGTGTGAAGGCAGTGTGTGTGTGTGCAGTGTGTGTGTGCAGTCAGTGTGTGTGAAGTCTGTGCAGCGTGTGTGCAGTGTGTGTGCAGTGTGTGTGCAGTCAGTATGTGTGTGAAGTCAGTGTGTGTGTGCAATGTGTGTGTGTGCAGTGTGTGTGTGTGAAGGCAGCGTGTGTGTGTGCAGCATGTGTGTGCAGTGTGTGTGTGAAGTCTGTGTGTGAAGGCAGTGTGTGTGTGTGGTCTGTGTGTGCAGCGTGTGTGTGTGAAGGAAGTCTGTGTGTGAAGTCTGTGTGAAGGCAGTGTGTGGGTGAAGTCTGTGTGTGAAGGCAGTGTGTGTGTGTGTGGTCTGTGTGTGCAGCGTGTGTGTGTGAAGGAAGTCTGTGTGTGAAGTCTGTGTGAAGGCAGTGTGTGGGTGCAGTGTGTGTGTGTGAAGTCTGTGTGTGGGTGCAGCGTGTGTGAGTGAAGTCTGTGTGTGTGCAGCGTGTGCGTGTGAAGTCTGTGTGTGTGCAGCGTGTGTGTGTGAAGTCTGTGTGTGTGCAGCGTGTGTGTGTGAAGTCTGTGTGTGTGCAGCGTGTGTGTGTGAAGTCTGTGTGTGCAGCGTGTGTGTGTGAAGTCTGTGTGTGTGCAGCGTGTGTGAGTGAAGTCTGTGTGTGTGCAGTGTGTGTGTGTGAAGTCTGTGTGTGTGTGCAGCGTCAGTGCAGGAATGCTGCCCGCCTTCCCAGCCAATGGCTGCGAGCCACGCGCCGTGCTCTCCTCGCTGGCTGGGGGGGGGGCTCTCACACTCACTCACAGTCTCACACTCTCACACTCACTCTCTCACACTCACTAACTCACTCACACTCACTCTCTCACACTCACTAACTCACTCACACTCACTGTCTCTCACTCACAGTCTCACACTCACTTTCTCACACTCACTAACTCACTCACACTCACTCTCTCACACTCACTAACTCACTCACACTCACTGTCTCACACTCACTCACAGTCTCACACTCACTTTCTCACACTCACTAACTCACTCACACTCACTCTCTCACACTCACTAACTAACTCACTCACACTCTCTGTCTCACACTCACACTCTCTGTCTCACACTCACTCACACTCTCTGTCTCACACTCACTCACACTCTCTGTCTCACACTCTCTGTCTCACACTCACTCACACTCTCTGTGTCACACTCACACTCTCTGTCTCACACTCACTCACACTCTCTGTCTCACACTCACTCACACTCTCTGTCTCACACTCACTGTCTCACACTCACTCTCTCACACTCACTCACACTCACTGTCTCACACTCACTCACTGTCTCACACTCACTCACTGTCTCACACTCACTCACACTCACTGTCTCACACTCACTCTCTCACACTCTCTCACACTCACTCACACTCTCACACTCACTCACACTCACTGTCTCACTCACTCACACGCTCTCTCTCACACTCTCTCACACTCACTCACACTCACTCACACTCACTGTCTCACACTCACTATCTCTCTCACACTCACTCACTCACACTCTCACACTCACTCATACTCTCTCTCACACTCACTCACTCACACTCTCACACTCACTCACTGTCTCACACTCTCACACTCACTCACACTCTCACACTCTCTCACACTCACTCACACTCACTCACACTCTCTCACACTCACTCACACTCTCTCTCACACTCTCACACATCTCACCGCCTCGTGAGAGCCACAGCAGCAAGGCGGCGTTGTGAGTGGCAGCAGCTGGAGACGCAGAAACTACCACACCCACTCATACTCGGAGGGAGGTGGTGGTGATGGTGGTGGAGGTGATGGAGGTGATGGAGGTGGTGATGGTGGTGGTGGTGGAGGTGATGGAGGTGGTTATGGAGGTGGTGGAGGTGTTGGAGGTGATGGAGGTGGTGATGGTGGAGGTGGTGGTGGGGGTGGAGGTGGTGGTGATGGTGGTGGAGGTGATGGAGGTGGTGATGGAGGTGGTGGAGGTGTTGGAGGTGATGGAGGTGGTGATGGAGGTGGTGGAGGTGGTGGAGGTGGTGGTGGGGGTATTGGAGGTGGTGGTGGTGTGGTGATGGAGGTGGTGGAGGTGGTGATGGAGGTGGTAGTGATGGAGGTGGTGGAGGTGGTGATGGAGGTGGTGGAGGTGGTGGAGGTGGTGGAGGTGGTGATGGAGGTGGTGGAGGTGGTGGTGGAAGTGGTGGTGGGGGTGTTGGAGGTGGTGGAGGTGGTGATGGAGGTGGTGGAGGTGGTGATGGAGGTGGTGATGGTGGTGGAGGTGGTGATGGTGGTGGAGATGGTGATGGAGGTGGTGATGGAGGTGGTGGAGGTGGTGATGGAGGTGGTGATGGAGGTGGTGGTGGGGGTGTTGGAGGTGGTGGAGGTGGTGATGGAGGTGGTGGAGGTGGTGGTGGAGGTGGTGGTGGAGGTGGTGGTGGAGGTGGTGATGGTGGTGGAGGTGGAGGTAGTGATGGAGGTGGAGGTGGTGGTGGAGGTGGTGGAGGTGGTGGTGGAGGTGGTGGTGGAGGTGGTGATGGAGGTGGTGATGGAGGTGGTGGAGGTGGTGGAGGTGGTGATGGTGGTTGTGATGGAGGTGGTGATGGAGGTGGTGGAGGTGGTGATGGAGGTGGTGATGGAGGTGGTGGAGGTGGTGATGGTGGTGGAGGTGGTGATGGTGGTGGTGGTGGAGGTGGTGGTGGTGGTGGAGGTGGTGATGGAGGTGGTGATGGAGGTGGTGATGGAGGTGGTGGTGGAGGTGGTGATGGAGGTGGTGATGGAGGTGGTGATGGAGGTGGTGATGGAGGTGGTGATGGAGGTGGTGATGGAGGTGGTGATGGAGGTGGTGATGGAGGTGGTGGAGACATTCCGATCGGGCTGCGTGCTCGACAGATGGTCCCTGTGGGGAGAGAGAAGGCCCTGGGAGAGTTCGCCAGAGATGTTTGGGGGGGGGGGGGGTATCGCAAATGCATCGCCAAACATCTCGCGGTCGTCTGGAGGGTGGGGGACGGAGCTGTTTTACTAACGAGCTCACGTCAGCCTCCACTCGCAAAGAGATGGAATGGGCACCAGGAGGGGGGGGGGGGGCAGGAAGAGAAGGGGGGGGAGATGGAATGCTGCAGGGAGGGAGGGAGGCTGGGTCACGTAAACGCCTCCAGATGTTCGCCTTGCACGCCGTACGACCACACGAACACTGTCACTAGTTAACACTACCACTAGTTAACACTACCACTAGTTAACACTACCACTAGTCCGGCACGGCACACACAGCAGTGGGTCGCCAGCACCACGCCTAGCATACAGGAGGAGGTCGTGGGTTCGATCCCGACCCTGACAATGCCTGCTGCTGCTGTATATTTGGAGTCTGCGTGTCTCTCTCTCTCATAATCATCAGGATGGCTGAGATGTTAACTACCTCGCCTGCTGTACAGGAGGTCGTGGGTTCGATCCAGACCCTGACGATGCCTGCTGCTGCTGTATATTTGGAGTCTGCGTGTCTCTCTCCCCGTGGTCGCGTGGATTTTTACTCCGGGTCCTCCGGTTTTCCCCTCCACATTTAGAACCACCACCGTCGCCACGCGTTTAGGGGATTTGGCCGCTGCTTTCAATGTCCACGTGATCAGCCACTTCGTTGAGCTATCATTGGGCCTTACCTGGTAAAATAAAAAATAGTTTAATAGTTAAAAAAATATACACATACATACAAACACAAAGATCCCCCGTACAGCCTTAACAGACTTTTGGGGCAAAAGTGCTGTTAGCGAGCACCTATGAAGGCCGGCACGGCACAAGAGGGGGTGGGTGGCCAGCACCACGCCCGACCGCCTTTGTCTCCCCGTGGCGATGTTTACACACCGCACCAGGTACTCATTTGAGACTGAGTCGACCTAGCAGAGGGCCAGGACCGGTTCAGATAGTAGTCACCGCTGTTGGCCTAGAGCGGGAATCGAACCCGCTACACCACCGCTCCCCACTAACACACGCACACGCTAACACACACGCGCTAACACACGAACACACGCGCGAACACACTAACACACGCGCTAACACACTAACACACGCGCTAGCACGCGCACGCTAACACACACGAACACGCTAACACACGCACACGCTACCGCACACGCTAACACGCACGCACACGCTAACACACGCACATGCTAACATACGCTAACACGCACACACGCTAACACACACACACGCTAACACATGCACACGCTAACACACACGCTAACACACACGCAGGGCACACACATACTAACGCACACGCTAACACACACGCTAACACACACACGCTAACACACACACGCTAACACACACGCTAACACACACACGCTAACACACACACGCTAACACACACGCAGGGCACACACACGCTAACACACACACGCTAACACACACGCACACGCTAACACACGTAAACACGCTAACACGCACACACGCTAATACACACGCTAACACACACACAAGCTAACACACACACGCTAACACACACACGCTAACACACACACACATGCTAACACACACACAAACACGCTAACACACACAAATACACACACAAACACGCTAACACACACGCTAACACACGCTAACACACACGCTAACACACACGCTAACACACACGCTAACACACACGCTAACACACACGCTAACACACACGCTAACACACACGCTAACACACACGCTAACACACACAAACACGCTAACACACACACGCTAACACACACACACGCTAACACACACACACGCTAACACACACACGCTAACACACACACGCTAACACACACACACGCTAACACACACACACGCTAACACACACACACACGCTAACACACACGCTAACACACGCTAACACACACGCTAACACACACGCTAACACACACACGCTAACACACACGCTAACACACACACGCTAACACACACGCTAACACACACACGCTAACACACACGCTAACACACACGCTAACACACACACACACGCTAACACACACACGCTAACACACACGCTAACACACACACGCTAACACACACACACACGCTAACACACACACGCTAACACACACGCTAACACACACACGCTAACACACACGCTAACACACACGCTAACACACACGCTAACACACACGCTAACACACACGCTAACACACACGCTAACACACACGCTAACACACACGCTAACACACACGCTAACACACACAAACACGCTAACACACACACGCTAACACACACACACGCTAACACACACACACGCTAACACACACACGCTAACACACACACGCTAACACACGCACACGCTAACACACACACACACGCTAACACACACGCTAACACACGCTAACACACACACGCTAACACACACACACACGCTAACACACACACGCTAACACACACACGCTAACACACACACGCTAACACACACACACACACGCTAACACACACACGCTAACACACACACGCTAACACACACACGCTAACACACACACACACACGCTAACACACACACGCTAACACACACACGCTAACACACACACGCTAACACACACACGCTAACACACACACGCTAACACACACACGCTAACACACACACGCTAACACACACACGCTAACACACACACGCTAACACACACACACACGCTAACACACACACGCTAACACACACACGCTAACACACACACGCTAACACACACACGCTAACACACACACGCTAACACACACACGCTAACACACACACGCTAACACACACACACGCTAACACACACACACGCTAACACACACACGCTAACACACACACGCTAACACACACACGCTAACACACACACGCTAACACACACACACGCTAACACACACACGCTAACACACACACGCTAACACACACACGCTAACACACACACGCTAACACACACACACGCTAACACACACACACGCTAACACACACACACACGCTAACACACACACACGCTAACACACACACGCTAACACACACACGCTAACACACACACGCTAACACACACACGCTAACACACACACGCTAACACACACACGCTAACACACACACACGCTAACACACACACGCTAACACACACACGCTAACACACACACGCTAACACACACACGCTAACACACACACGCTAACACACACACGCTAACACACACACGCTAACACACACACGCTAACACACACACACGCTAACACACACACGCTAACACACACACGCTAACACACACACGCTAACACACACACGCTAACACACACACACGCTAACACACACACGCTAACACACACACGCTAACACACACACGCTAACACACACACGCTAACACACACACGCAGGGCACGTGAGCAGCAGCACACTGCCGGCTGGCCCACTGTGATTGGTGCACCAGCCGTGGTGGTGTGGGTGGTGGTGGTGGTGGTGATGGTGGTGGTGATGGTGGTGGTGATGGTGGTGGTGGTGTGGGTGGTGGTGGTGGTGGTGGTGTGGGTGGTGGTGTGGGTGGTGGTGTGGGTGGTGGTGATGATGGTGGTGATGGTGGTGTGGGTGGTGGTGGTGGTGGTGTGGGTGGTGGTGGTGGTGATGGTGGTGTGGGTGGTGGTGGTGTGGATCGTGGTGGGGTGGGTGGTGGTGGTGTGGGTGGTGGTGGTGTGGGTGGTGGTGGTGTGGGTGGTGGTGTGGGTGGTGGTGTGGGTGGTGGTGGTGGTGGGTGGTGGTGGTGTGGGTGATGGTGGTGCTGTGCGTAGTGGTGGTGGTGTGCGTGGTGATGGTGGTGTGGGTGGTGTGGGTGGTGTGGGTGGTGGTGGTGTGGGTGGTGGTGTGGGTGGTGCTGTGGGTGGTGGTGTTGGTGTGGGTGTTGGTGTGGGTGATGGTGGTGGTGGTGGTGATGGTGGTGTTGGTGTGGGTGGTGGTGTGGGTGGTGGTGGTGTGGGTGGTGGTGGTGTGGGTGGTGGTGTGGGTGGTGGTGGTGTGGGTGGTGGTGGTGTGGGTGGTGGTGTGGGTGGTGGTGGTGTGGGTGGTGGTGGTTGTTCCCAAGACAGACCTTATTGTTCCTGCAGAGCGCCCTCAGCGCGTGGAGCATTTAGGAATGCCTAGCGTGCGTGCCTCTGTCAACGTGTGTGTGTTAGTGTGTTAGCGTGTGTGTGTTAGTGTGTTAGCGTGTGTGTGTTAGTGTGTGTTAGCGTGTGTGTTAGTGTGTGTGTTAGTGTGTGTGTTAGTGTGTGTGTGTGTGTTAGTGTGTGTTTGTGTGTTTGTGTGTGTTAGCGTGTGTGTGTGTTAGCGTGTGTGTGTGTTAGCGTGTATGTGTGTGTGTTAGCGTGTGTGTGTTAGCGTGTGCGTGTGTGTTAGCGTGTGCGTGTGTGTTAGCGTGTGTGTGTGTTTTAGCGTGTGTGTGTGTTTTAGCATGTATGTGTGTGTGTGTTAGCGTGTGTGTGTGTTAGCGTATGTAGTCGGGAGCGATAGTGTAGCGGTTAGCGCTACGCTGCGCTATGAACCTGGCGACCCGGGTTCGATTCCCGCTCACGGCCAACACCAGTGACGATTATCTGAACCGGTCCCGGGCCTCCCCTAGGTCGACTCAGCCTCAAATGAGTACTTGGTGCGGTGTGTAGTAAACATTGCCACTAGGGAGACAAAGGCGGTCGGGCATGGTGCTGGCTACCCACCCCCTCGTGTACCGTGCCGGCCTTCATAGGTGCTCGCTAACAGCACTTGCCCCTACAGTCTGTTAAGGCTATACGGGGGATCTTTGTCTTTGTTGTGTGTGGGGAGCGGTAGTGTAGTGTTTAGCGTGCCAACACCGGTGACGATTATCTGAACCGGTCCTGGGCCTCCCCTAGGTCGACTCGGCCTGTAATGAGTACCTGGTGCGGTGTGTAAACATCTCCACTGGTGAGACAAAGGCGGCCGGGCCTGGTTGCTGGCCACCAACCCCCCCGTCGGCGTGCCACAGTGCCGGGCTTCGTAGCTGCTGCTGCTGCTGCTCGCTAACAGCACTTGCCCCAGCAGTCTGTTGAGGCTACACGGGGCATCTTTGTCCGCGAGAAGTAGTCACGTGGTGTTTTTTGAGTGCGCCTCACCGGGAACCCCGCCACCCGAGTTCGATTCCCGTCCACGGCTGCCCCTGCCGTGACGCCAAGAACACTTCACCGTGATGGGGTCCTGTTGTTGTTGTTGCTGCTGCAAATTACACAAACCGCCTGGCGCCCTGTCCACATTTTTGTGTCTCGTTTTAAAAACTCGGCATGGGTCCTGGCGTCTACCTCCCCCCCACAACCACCACCCCGGTCGCCCCTCGTAACCCCCCCTCAGGCCCCCCCCCGGTCGCCCCTCGTAACCCCCCCTCAGCCCCCCCCCCCGGTCGCCCCTCGTAACCCCCCCTCAGGCCCCCCCCCCCGGTCGCCCCTCGTAACCCCCCCTCAGGCCCCCCCCGGTCGCCCCTCGTAACCCCCCCTCAGCCCCCCCCCCCCGGTCGCCCCTCGTAACCCCCCCTCAGGCCCCCCCCCCGGTCGCCCCTCGTAACCCCCCCTCAGGCCCCCCCCCCGGTCGCCCCTCGTAACCCCCCCTCAGGCCCCCCCCCAGTCGCCCCTCGTAACCCCCCCTCAGGCCCCCCCCCGGTCGCCCCTCGTAACCCCCCCCTCAGGCCCCCCCCCCAGTCGCCCCTCGTAACCCCCCCTCAGGCCCCCCCCCGGTCGCCCCTCGTAACCCCCCCTCAGGCCCCCCTCTGGTCTCATTCCTCTCTAATTGGGCTGCGTTTGCTGCTGACCTCACCCCCCACCGCCTCCTCCCCCCACCACCGCCCCCCCCCACCACCTCCTCCCCCCACCACCTCCAGTAATTCCCAGTCTCACCGCCCTCCCACTAGCCCGCAGCCTCCCATGGGGGGATGTTGGAGTGGTAGTGGGGGGATGTTGGAGTGGTAGTGGGGGGATGTTGGAGTGGTAGTGGGGGGATGTTGGAGTGGTAGTGGGGGGATGTTGGAGTGGTAGTGGGGGGGGGGGGTGTTGGAGTGGTAGTGGGGGGATGTTGGAGTGGCAGTGGGGGGGGGGGGTGTTGGAGTGGTAGTGGGGGGGGGGGTGTTGGAGTGGTAGTGGGGGGATGTTGGAGTGGTAGTGGGGGGGATGTTGGAGTGGTAGTGGGGGGATGTTGGAGTGGTAGTGGGGGGATGTTGGAGTGGTAGTGGGGGGGGGGTGTTGGAGTGGTAGTGGGGGGATGTTGGAGTGGCAGTGGGGGGGGGGGTGTTGGAGTGGTAGTGGGGGGGGGGGTGTTGGAGTGGTAGTGGGGGGATGTTGGAGTGGTAGTGGGGGGGATGTTGGAGTGGTAGTGGGGGGATGTTGGAGTCGTAGTGGGGGGATGTTGGAGTGGTAGTGGGGGGATGTTGGAGTGGTAGTGGGGAGATGTGGGAGTGGTAGTGGGGGGGGATGTTGGAGTGGTAGTGGGGGGGGATGTTGGAGTGGTAGTGGGGGGATGTTGGAGTGGTAGTGGGGGGGGGATGTTGGAGTGGTAGTGGGGGGATGTTGGAGTGGTAGTGGGGGGATGTTGGAGTGGTAGTGGGGGGGGGATGTTGGAGTGGTAGTGGGGGGATGTTGGAGTGGTAGTGGGGGGGGATGTTGGAGTGGTAGTGGGGGGGGTGTTGGAGTGGTAGTGGGGGGGGGTGTTGGAGTGGTAGTGGGGGGATGTTGGAGTGGTAGTGGGGGGGGGGTGTTGGAGTGGTAGTGGGGGGGGTGTTGTAGTGGTAGTGGGGGGATGTTGGAGTGGTAGTGGGGGGAGGGTTGCTAAGCCACGTAGACAGAATTTTTAATCGACGTTTCGATCGCAGGGTCGATGTTTTTTGTTATTTTTTCTGTGGCTTTACCGAAAGACCCAACTAATGTTATCGTTATTATCATATTGTTGTTGTTATTATTATCATCGCATTAAGGTGCAATTGAATAAGCGTTTCCAAGTAAATACGTCTCGCCTGTAATAGTGAGAGTTGTTGATGTGGCTGCTGCTGCTGCTGCTGTTGCTGGCGGATCGCTATCGCAGCGCCTGCAAGTGGCCCCGCGCGGTGTGGGCGAGGGGTTGGTGGATCACGGACGCGTGGCCTCGTGGCGCCGTCTGTGCCGCGTGGCCCACGAGCGCCGCTGTCCCCTCGGCGCGCGTGGCGGTGGGACACACGGACACGCGGGCTACCCCACGTGCCGCACCGGGCTCCCCCACG
>NC_133728.1:507500-510000 GCF_048934315.1 Petromyzon marinus | reverse complement strand
ATCTCCTAGCCACCGTGATGATGACACAGAGAGAGACACGCAATCTCCAAATACCCCAGCAGGCGACCTCCTGTACACCAGGCGAGGTAGTTAACATCTCCTAGACACCGTGATGATGATGAGAGAGAGAGAGACACGCAATCTCCAAATACCCCAGCAGGCGACCTCCTGTACACCAGGCGAGGTAGTTAACATCTCCTAGACACCGTGATGATGATGAGAGAGAGAGAGAGACACGCAAACTCCAAATATATAGCAGGCGACCTCCTGTACACCAGGCGAGGTAGTTAACATCTCCTAGCCACCGTGGCGCCTAACAACTCGGCACTCTCTGTGTCAGTACCAACACCGTGGGTGGCACTTGCCCCAGCAGTCTGTTCAGGCTACACGGGGGACCTTTGTCTTTGGACACGGGAGCACCCGGAGTAAACCATGAGTGCGAGCGAGGGAGCAACGCTCTATCCCGTCCAGATGGAACAGACGGAGATTAGCCCACACGTGTTGCTGTGGGGTACTGCACGGCGGTCCGGCAGAGCCAGGGCACGCCTCCCCCTCGGCTCGCACACGGGAAGGGAGTCCGTTTAACACGGAGGCTTTCACCACCAATTATCGTGTTAAGCACTCACGTCGTAAACGTTGCGCCTCTCCAACACGCAAGCGCTGAGCGCTCTACGCGTAGCGAATTGCCACGTTCTGGTCACGTGACACACCTCGCTCACCGGCTGTGTCGGGGGCTGGCCGGTTTCACGACGCCACATTCACACATTGACGCGATCCGACTCGTTCGGTGTTACGGGACGGGAGTTGCGCAACATTCGCTGGGGTGGGGGGGGGGCAACGCCCTGTCCAGTCCAGGTGGAACAGATGGGGATGAGTTCCCGGCGCTGGCTGCAGCGCCGACCCCCCCGGGCGCTCCGTCAAGGGCTACGCGGGGGACCTTTGTCTGTGTGTCCCAGGAGTGCAAGTCTCACAAGCGCCCCGTGTGCGGGAGCAACGGCAAAACGTACCGCAACCACTGCGAACTGCACCGTGACGCCTGCCTCACCGGCACCAAGATCCAGCCAGCAGCGGACGGAGCCTGTCAGGGTGAGGCGGCCGCACAGCACCGGGCGGGGAGCGGGGAGCGGGGAGGAGCGTCTCGCCCCCGTGTTGTAGTGTGTGGAGTGTAGTGTAGTGTGTAGTGTAGTGTGGTGTGTAGTGTGTAGTGTGTCCTGTGGTGTGTCGTGTAATGTAGTGTAGTGTGTAGTGTAGTGTGTAGTGTGTCCTGTGGTGGGTGTAGTGTAGTGTGTAGTGTAGTGTGTAGTGTAGTGTAGTGTGTAGTGTAGTGTAATGTAGTGTGTAATGTAGTGTGTGTAGTGTGGTGTGTAGTGTGTAGTGTGTGTAGTGTAGTGTGTGGTGTAGTGTGTTGTGTAGTGTGGTGTGTAGTGTGTTGTGTAGTGTAGTGTGTAGTGTGTGGAGTGTAGTGTAGTGTGTAGTGTAGTGTGTAGTGTGTGTGTAGTGTAATGTGGTGTGTAGTGTGTAGTGTGTGTAGTGTAGTGTGTAGTGTAGTGTGTAGTGTGTGTGTAGTGTAATGTGGTGTGTAGTGTGTAGTGTGTGTAGTGTAGTGTGTAGTGTAGTGTGTAGTGTAGTGTGTAGTGTAGTGTGTTGTGTAGTGTGTGTAGTGTGTAGTGTAGTGTGTAGTGTAGTGTGTCCTGTGGTGGGTGTAGTGTAGTGTAATGTAGTGTGTGTGTAGTGTGTGGAGTGTAGGGTGTAGTGTAGTGTGTGTGTAGTGTGTGGAGTGTAGGGTGTAGTGTGTCCTGTGGTGGGTGTAGTGTAGTGTGTAGTGTAGTGTGTAGTGTAGTGTGTCCTGTGGTGGGTGTAGTGTAGTGTGTAGTGTAGTGTAATGTAGTGTGTGGAGTTTAGGGTGTAGTGTAGTGTGTAGTGTGTGTGTAGTGTGTGGAGTGTAGGGTGTAGTGTAGGGTGTAGTGTGTCCTGTGGTGGGTGTAGTGTAGTAGTGTAATGTAGTGTGTGTGTAGTGTGTGGAGTGTAGGGTGTAGTGTGTAGTGTGTCCTGTGGTGGGTGTAGTGTAGTGTGTAGTAGTGTATAGTGTAGTGTGTCCTGTGGTGGGTGTAGTGTAGTGTAGTGTGTAGTGTAGTGTAATGTAGTGTGTAATGTAGTGTGTGTCCTGTGGTGGGTGTAGTGTGTGTAATGTAGTGTGTAGTGTAGTGTGTGTGGAGTGTGTGGAGTGTGTCCTGTGGTGGGTGTAGTGTAGTGTGTAGTGTAGTGTAATGTAGTGTGTGTGGAGTGTAGTGTGTAGTGTGTGTGGAGTGTGTGGTGTGTGTGTAGTGTGTAATGTAGTGTGTAGTGTGTGTAGTGTAGTGTGTAATGTAGTGTGTGTAATGTAGTGTGTAGTGTGTGTGTAATGTAGTGTGTGGAGTGTGTGTAGTGTGTCCTGTGGTGGGTGTAGTGTGTGTAATGTAGTGTGTGGTGTGTGTGGAGTGTGGTGTGTGTAGGTGTGTGT
>NC_133728.1:495000-502500 GCF_048934315.1 Petromyzon marinus | reverse complement strand
CACCTCCTCCTCCACTCCCACACTCATCCACTCACCTCCTCCTCCACTCCCACACTCATCCACTCACCTCTTCATCCACTCCCACACTCATCCACTCACCTCCTCCTGCACTCCCACACTCATCCACTCACCTCCTCATCCACTCCCACACTCATCCACCCACCTCCTCCACTCTCACACTCATCCACCCACCTCCTCATCCACTCCCACACTCATCCACTCACCTCTTCATCCACTCCCACACTCATCCACTCACCTCCTCATCCACTCCCACACTCATCCACCCACCTCCTCCACTCTCACACTCATCCACCCACCTCCTCCTCCACTCCCACACTCATCCACTCACCTCCTCCCCCCTCCTCCCTCCTCCTCCCCCCACTCCCAGTGGTGTTGTGGGCGTGCTGCTCACCACACCACCCCTCGTGTGCCACAGCCACAGTGCCGGCCTGCACAGCTGCTACTTGCTACGAACAGCACTTGTCCCGACAGTGTGTTAAAGGCTACGCGGGGGACCTTTTTCTTTGTGTGCGTCTCAGCGGGCTCTGCGTGGATGCCCTCATCGAGCTCTCGGACCGCGACACCGACTGGAAACTCGGATTTGAAGAGTTCCTGGACCTCCTGAACCCCAACTACACCCCCCCAGAGAAGAGTGAGCACCCAGACCCCCTCCACCACCATCGCTACCCCCTTCACCATCATCACTACCCCCTCTACCATCATCGCTACCCCCTACACCATCATCGCTACCCCCGCCACCACCATCGCTACCCCCTTCACCATCATCGCCACCCCCTCTACCATCATCACTACCCCCTCCACCACCATCGCTACCCCGTCTACCATCATCGCTACCCCCTCTACCATCATCGCTACCCCCTCTACCATCATCACTACCCCCTACACCATCATCGCTACCCCGTCTACCATCATCGCTACCCCCTCCACCATCATCGCCTCCCCCTCTACCATCATCACTACCCCCTCCACCATCATCACCACCCCGTCTACCACCATCGCTACCCCCTACACCATCATCGCTACCCCCTTCACCATCATCGCTACCCCCTTCACCATCATCACCACCCCCTCTACCACCATCGCTACCCCCTACACCACCATCGCTACCCCCGCCACCACCATCGCTACCCCCTACACCATCATCGCCACCCCCTACACCATCATCGCTACCCCCTCTACCATCATCGCTACCCCCTCCACCACCATCGCTACCCCCTACACCATCATCGCTACCCCCTCTACCATCATCGCTACCCCCTCCACCACCATCGCTACCCCCTACACCACCATCGCTACCCCCTCCACCACCATCGCTACCCCCTACACCATCATCGCTACCCCCTACACCATCATCGCTACCCCCTCTACCATCATCACTACCCCCTCCACCATCATCGCTACCCCCTCTACCACCATCACTACCCCCTCTACCACCATCGCTACCCCGTATACCATCATCGCTACCCCCTACACCATCATCGCCACCCCCTCTACCATCATCGCTACCCCCTACACCATCATCGCCACCCCCTCTACCATCATCGCTACCCCCTCTACCATCATCGCCACCCCCTCTACCATCATCGCTACCCTCTCTACCATCATCGCCACCCCCTCTACCATCATCGCTACCCCCTCTACCATCATCACTACCCCCTCTACCACCATCGCTACCCCCTCTACCATCATCGCTACCCCCTACACCATCATCGCCACCCCCTCTACCATCATCGCTACCCCCTCTACCACCATCGCTACCCCCTCTACCATCATCGCTACCCCCTACACCATCATAGCCACCCACTCTACCATCATCGCTACCCCCTCTACCATCATCGCCACCCCCTCTACCATCATCGCTACCCCCTCTACCATCATCGCCACCCCCTCTACCATCATCACTACCCCCTCTACCATCATCGCTACCCCCTCTACCATCATCGCTACCCCCTCTACCATCATCGCTACCCCCTCTACCATCATCGCTACCCCCTCTACCATCATCGCCACCCCCTCCACCACCATCGCCACCCCCTCTACCATCATCACTACCCCCTCCACCATCATCGCCACCCCCTCTACCATCATCGCTACCCCCTCCACCATCATCGCCACCCCCTCTACCATCATCGCTATCCCCTCCACCATCATCGCTACCCCCTCTACCATCATCACCACCCCCTCTACCATCATCGCTACCCCCTCTACCATCATCGCTACCCCCTCCACCATCATCGCCAGCCCCTCTACCATCATCGCTACCCCCTCTACCATCATCACTACTCCCTCTACCATCATCGCTACCCCCTCTACCATCATCACCACCCCCTCTACCATCATCGCTACCCCCTCTACCATCATCACTACCCCCTCCACCATCATCGCTACCCCCTCTACCATCATCGCTACCCCCTCTACCATCATCGCCACCCCCTCCACCACCATCGCCACCCCCTCTACCATCATCACTACCCCCTCCACCATCATCGCCACCCCCTCTACCATCATCGCTACCCCCTCCACCATCATCGCCAGCCCCTCTACCATCATCGCTACCCCCTCTACCATCATCACTACCCCCTCTACCATCATCGCTACCCCCTCTACCATCATCACCACCCCCTCTACCATCATCGCTACCCCCTCTACCATCATCACTACCCCCTCCACCATCATCGCTACCTTCTCTACCATCATCGCTACCCCCTCTACCATCATCGCCACCCCCTCCACCACCATCGCCACCCCCTCTACCATCATCACTACCCCCTCCACCATCATCGCCACCCCCTCTACCATCATCGCTACCCCCTCCACCATCATCGCCACCCCCTCTACCATCATCACTATCCCCTCCACCATCATCGCTACCCCCTCTACCATCATCACCACCCCCTCTACCATCATCGCTACCCCCTCTACCATCATCGCTACCCCCTCCACCATCATCGCCAGCCCCTCTACCATCATCGCTACCCCCTCTACCATCATCACTACCCCCTCTACCATCATCGCTACCCCCTCTACCATCATCACCACCCCCTCTACCATCATCGCTACCCCCTCTACCATCATCACTACCCCCTCCACCATCATCGCTACCCCCTCTACCATCATCGCTACCCCCTCTACCATCATCACTACCCCCTCTACCATCATCGCCACCCCCTCCACCATAAATCGCTACCCTCTCTACCATCATCGCTACCCCCTCTACCATCATCGCTACCCCCTCTACCATCATCGCTACCCCCTCTACCATCATCGCCACCCCCTCTACCATCATCGCTACCCCCTCTACCACCATCGCTACCCCCTCCACCATCATCGCTACCCCCTCTACCATCATCGCTACCCCCTCTACCATCATCGCCACCCCCTCTACCATCATCGCTACCCCCTCTACCATCATCACCACCCCCTCTACCATCATCGCTACCCCCTCTACCATCATCGCTACCCCCTCTACCATCATCACCACCCCCTCTGCCATCATCGCCACCCCTCTACCATCATCGCTACCCCCTCTACCATCTTCACCACCCCCTCTACCATCATCGCTACCCCCTCTACCATCATCGCTACCCCCTCTACCATCATCACCACCCCCTCTACCATCATCGCCACCCCCTCCACCATCATCGCTACCCCCTCTACCATCATCGCCACCCCCTCCACCATCATCGCTACCCCCTCTACCATCATCATTACCCCCTCCACCATCATCGCTACCCCCTCTACCATCATCGCTACCCTCTCTACCATCATCGCTACCCCCTCTACCATCATCGCTACCCCCTCTACCATCATCGCCACTCCCTCTACCATCATCGCTACCCCCTCTACCACCATCGCTACCCCCTCCACCATCATCGATACCCCCTCTACCATCATCGCTACCCCCTCTACCATCATCGCCACCCCCTCTACCATCATCGCTACCCCCTCTACCATCATCACCACCCCCTCTACCATCATCGCTACCCCCTCCACCACCATCGCCACCCCCTCTACCATCATCACTACCCCCTCTACCATCATCACCACCCCCTCTACCATCATCGCTACCCCCTCCACCACCATCGCCACCCCCTCTACCATCATCGCTACCCCCTCTACCATCATCGCTACCCCCTACACCATCATCGCCACCCCCTCTACCATCATCGCTACCCCCTCTACCATCATCGCTACCCCTTCTACCATCATCGCTACCCCCTCTACCATCATCGCCACCCCTTCTACCATCATCGCTACCCCCTCTACCATCATCGCCACCCCCTCTACCATCATCGCTACCCCCTCTACCATCATCGCTACCCCCTCTACCACCATCGCCACCCACTCTACCATCATCACTACCCCCTCTACCATCATCGCTACCCCCTCCACCATCATCGCCACCCCCTCCACCATCATCGCCACCCCCTCTACCATCATCGCCACCCCCTCCACCATCATCACTACCCCCTCTACCATCATCACTACCCCCTCTACCATCATCACTACCCCCTCTACTATCATCACTACCCCCTCTACCATCATCGCTACCCCCTCTACCATCATCGCCACCCCCTCTACCATCATCGCCACCCCCTCTACCATCATCGCTACCCCCTCTACCATCATCACTACCCCCTCTTCCATCATCGCCACCGTCTCTACCATCATCGCCACCCCCTCCACCATCATCGCTACCCCCTCTACCATCATCGCCACCCCCTCTACCATCATCGCCACCCCCTCTACCATCATCGCCACCCCCTCTACCATCATCGCTACCCCCTCCACCATCATCGCTACCCCCTCTACCATCATCGCTACCCCTCTACCATCATCGCTACCCCCTCTACCATCATCGCCACCCCCTCTACCATCATCGCTACCCCCTCTACCATCATCGCCACCCCCTCTACCATCATCACTACCCCCTCTACCATCATCGCTACCCCCTCTACCATCATCACTACCCCCTCTACCATCATCGCTACCCCCTCTACCATCATCACCACCCCCTCTACCATCATCACTACCCCCTCTACCATCATCGCTACCCCCTCCACCACCATCGCCACCCCCTCTACCATCATCGCTACCCCCTCTACCACCATCGCCACCCACTCTACCATCATCACTACCCCCTCTACCATCATCGCTACCCCCTCCACCATCATCGCCACCCCCTCCACCATCATCGCCACCCCCTCTACCATCATCGCCACCCCCTCCACCATCATCACTACCCCCTCTACCATCATCACTACCCCCTCTACCATCATCACTACCCCCTCTACTATCATCACTACCCCCTCTACCATCATCGCTACCCCCTCTACCATCATCGCCACCCCCTCTACCATCATCGCCACCCCCTCTACCATCATCGCTACCCCCTCTACCATCATCACTACCCCCTCTACCATCATCGCCACCCTCTCTACCATCATCGCCACCCCCTCCACCATCATCGCTACCCCCTCTACCATCATCGCCACCCCCTCTACCATCATCGCCACCCCCTCTACCATCATCGCCACCCCCTCTACCATCATCGCTACCCCCTCCACCATCATCGCTACCCCCTCTACCATCATCGCTACCCCTCTACCATCATCGCTACCCCCTCTACCATCATCGCCACCCCCTCTACCATCATCGCTACCCCCTCTACCATCATCGCCACCCCCTCTACCATCATCACTACCCCCTCTACCATCATCGCTACCCCCTCTACCATCATCACTACCCCCTCTACCATCATCGCTACCCCCTCTACCATCATCACCACCCCCTCTACCATCATCACTACCCCCTCTACCATCATCGCTACCCCCTCCACCACCATCGCCACCCCCTCTACCATCATCGCTACCCCCTCTACCACCATCGCCACCCACTCTACCATCATCACTACCCCCTCTACCATCATCGCTACCCCCTCCACCATCATCGCCACCCCCTCCACCATCATCGCCACCCCCTCTACCATCATCGCCACCCCCTCCACCATCATCACTACCCCCTCTACCATCATCACTACCCCCTCTACCATCATCACTACCCCCTCTACTATCATCACTACCCCCTCTACCATCATCGCTACCCCCTCTACCATCATCGCCACCCCCTCTACCATCATCGCCACCCCCTCTACCATCATCGCTACCCCCTCTACCATCATCACTACCCCCTCTACCATCATCGCCACCCTCTCTACCATCATCGCCACCCCCTCCACCATCATCGCTACCCCCTCTACCATCATCGCCACCCCCTCTACCATCATCGCCACCCCCTCTACCATCATCGCCACCCCCTCTACCATCATCGCTACCCCCTCCACCATCATCGCTACCCCCTCTACCATCATCGCTACCCCTCTACCATCATCGCTACCCCCTCTACCATCATCGCCACCCCCTCTACCATCATCGCTACCCCCTCTACCATCATCGCCACCCCCTCTACCATCATCACTACCCCCTCTACCATCATCGCTACCCCCTCTACCATCATCACTACCCCCTCTACCATCATCGCTACCCCCTCTACCATCATCACCACCCCCTCTACCATCATCACTACCCCCTCTACCATCATCGCTACCCCCTCCACCACCATCGCCACCCCCTCTACCATCATCGCTACCCCCTCTACCACCATCGCCACCCACTCTACCATCATCACTACCCCCTCTACCATCATCGCTACCCCCTCCACCATCATCGCCACCCCCTCCACCATCATCGCCACCCCCTCTACCATCATCGCCACCCCCTCCACCATCATCACTACCCCCTCTACCATCATCACTACCCCCTCTACCATCATCACTACCCCCTCTACTATCATCACTACCCCCTCTACCATCATCGCTACCCCCTCTACCATCATCGCCACCCCCTCTACCATCATCGCCACCCCCTCTACCATCATCGCTACCCCCTCTACCATCATCACTACCCCCTCTACCATCATCGCCACCCTCTCTACCATCATCGCCACCCCCTCCACCATCATCGCTACCCCCTCTACCATCATCGCCACCCCCTCTACCATCATCGCCACCCCCTCTACCATCATCGCCACCCCCTCTACCATCATCGCTACCCCCTCCACCATCATCGCTACCCCCTCTACCATCATCGCTACCCCTCTACCATCATCGCTACCCCCTCTACCATCATCGCCACCCCCTCTACCATCATCGCTACCCCCTCTACCATCATCGCCACCCCCTCTACCATCATCACTACCCCCTCTACCATCATCGCTACCCCCTCTACCATCATCACTACCCCCTCTACCATCATCGCTACCCCCTCTACCATCATCACTACCCCCTCCACCATCATCGCTACCCCCTCTACCATCATCACCATCCCCTCTACCATCATCGCCACCCCCTCTACCATCATCGCTACCCCCTCCACCACCATCGCTACCCCCTCTACCATCATCGCTACCCCCTCCACCATC